>NW_024081509.1:363842-368385 GCF_003009895.1 Hyaena hyaena
TAGAAAAAGAGGAAACTAAGAAAAAAGGAGACAAAATGATCCAGGAACATGAAAGAGGAGTTCGAGAGCTCAGCGATAAGGTCAAACGCAACAATATACGTACCATAGGATTCCCAGAAGATGAAGAGAGAGGGAAAGGTGCTGAAGGAGTCCTGGAACAAATTATAGCAGAGAACTTCCCCAAACTAGGGAAGGAAATTAACGGTGAAATACAAGAGGCACAGAGGACTCCCTTCAGACATAATTTGAATCGATCTTCGGCACAGCATATCATAGTAAAAATGGCAAAATATAAGGACAAAGAGAATATTGAAAGCAGCTAGGGAGAAAAGGTCCTTAACATATAAAGGGAGACCTATCAGAGTGGTGACAGACCTATCTACTGAAACTTTGTAGGCCAGAACGGACTGGCAGGAGATCTTCAATGTGATGAACAGAAAAAGTATGCAGCCAAGAATCCTCTATCCAGCAAGTCTGTCATTCAAAATAGGAGGAGAGATAAAAGTCTTTCCAATAAACAGAAATTGAAAGAATTTGTCAGCACTAAGCCAGCCCTACAAGAAATCCTGAGGGGTGCTAGGAAGAAAATGCTGCAAGGAACAAAGATACCAGAGACACTACCACAAACATGAACCCCACAAAGGACAAAGACTCTAAACCCAGTATTTCAATAATAACACTGAAGGTAAATGGGCTAAATGCTCCAATCAAGACACAGGGTGGCAGAATGGATAAAAAAACAAAATACATCTATATGCTGTCTACAAGAAATGCATTTTAATCTGGAAGATACCTTCAGATTAAAAGCAAGGGGATGGAGCAATATATGTCATGCTACTGGAAATCAAGAAAGCTGGAGTAGCTATACTTTTATCAGACAAACTAGAATTTAAAGTAAAGACGATAACAAGAGATGAAGAAGGGCATTACATAATAATTACAGGGTCTATCCATCAGGTGAACTAACAATCATAAATGTCTATGCACCGAATATGGGAGCACCTAAATATTTAAAACAATTAATCACAAACAGAAACAATCTTACAGATAAGAATGTGCTAATAGCAGGGGACTTTAATACTCCGCTTACAAAAATGGATAGGTCAACCAGACAGAAAATCACTAAAGAAATAATGGACTAGAAAGACACATTGGACCAGATGGGCTTGACAGATATATTTAGAACTCTACATCCCGAGGCCATGGAATTCACTTTCTTCTCAAGCGTGCAAGGCACATTGTCCAAGATAGATCACATGCTGGGACATAAAGCAGCCCTCAATAAATATAAAAGAATTGAGATCACACCATGCACACTCTCAGATCATAATACTTTGACACTTGAAATCAATCACAGGAAGAAGTCTCGAAAAACTCCAAAAACATGGAGGTTAAAGAACACCCTACTAAAGAATGAATGGGCCAATCAGGCAACAAGAGAAGAAATTTAAAAATATATGGAAACAAATGAAAATAAAAGCACGACAATCCAAACTCTATGGGATGCGGCAAAGGCAGTCCTAAGAGGAAAGTACATTGCTCTCCAGGCCTATTTCAAGAGATTAGAAAAAGCGCAAGTCAAAAATCTAACAGCTCAGCTAAAGGAACTAGAGGCAGAGCAACAAGAACGCCCTAAACCCAGCAAAAGAAGAGAAACAGTAAAAATCAGAGAAGAAATCAACAAAATAGAGACCAAAGAAACAACTGAACAGATCAATGAAACCAAGAGTTGGTTCTTTGAAAAAATAAACAAAATTGACAAACCTCTAGCCAGACTTATCAAAAGGAAAAGAGAGAGCAACCAAATAGACCAAATTATGAATGAAAATGGACTCATTACAACCAACCCCTCAGAAATACAAGCAATTATCAGGGAATACTATGAAAAATTATATGCCAACAAATTGGACAACTTAGAAGAAGTGGACAAACCCCTAAACACACACTCACTACCAAAATTCACATGCGAAGAAAGAGAAAATCTGAACAGACCCATAACAAGTGAAGAAATCAAATCAGTTATCAAAAATCTCACAACAAATAAGAGCCATGGACCTGATGGCTTCCCTGGGGAATTCTATCAGACATTTAAAACAATTAATCCCAATTCTTCTCAAACTATTCATTTTATGAACCCAGCATCACTCTGATTCCCAAGCCAGACAGACATCCAGCAAAAAAAGAACTACAGGCCAATATCCTTGATGAATACGGATGCAAAAATCCTCAACGAGATCCTTGCAAATCGAATCCAACAGCACATAAAAAGAATTATCCACCAAGATCAAGAGGGATTCATTCGTGGGTTACAGGTCTGGTTCAACATTTGCAAATCAATCAATGTGATATATCACATCAACAAAAAAGATAAAAAACATATGATCTTCGATAGATGCAGAAAAAGCATTTGACAAAATACAACATCCCTTCTTAATAAAGACTCTAGAGAAAGTCAGGATAGAAGGAACCTACTTACACATCATCAAAGCCATCTACGAGAAGCCTTCAGCTAAGATCATCCTCAACGGGGAAAAACTGAGAGCGTTCCCCCTGAGATCAGGAACACGACAGGCATGTCCACTCTCACCACTGTTGTTTAACATAGTGCTGGAAGTCCTAGCATCAGCCATCAGAAAACAAAACGAAGTAAAAGGCATCAGAATTGGCAAAGAGGAAGTCAAAATTTCACTCTTCGCAGACGACATGATACTCTACATAGAAAACCCGACAGACTGCATCAGAAGCCTACTAGAACTGATTCAAGAATTCAGCCAAGATGCAGGGTACAAAATCAACGTACAGAAATCGGTTGCATTTTTATACACCAATAATGAAGGAACAGAAAGAGAAATCAAGAAGCTGATCCTATTCACAATTGCACAAAAAAATAAAATAAAATAAAATACCTAAGAATAAACCTAACCAAGGATATAAGAGATCTGTATGATGAAAACTATAGAAAATTTATGAAGGAAATGGAAGAAGACACAAAGAAATGGAAAAACATTCCATATTCATGGATCGGAAGAACAAATATAGTTAAAATGTCATTACTACCCAAACCCATCTACACATACAATGCAATTCCAATCAAAATTGCACCAGCATTCTTCTCAAAACTAGAACCAACTATCCTAAAATTTGTATGGAACCACAAAAGACCCTAAATAGCCAGAGTAATACTGAAAAATAAAACCAAAACGGGAGGTATCACCATCCCAGACTTTAGCCTCTACTACAAAGCTGTCATCATCAAGACAGTATGGTATTGGCACAAAAGCAGACACATAGACCAATGGAATAGAATTGAGAACTCAGACCTGGACCCAAAGGTATACAGCCAACTAATCTTTGACAAAGCTGGAAAGAAAACCCAACAGAAAAAAGCCAACCTCTGTAACAGATGGCGTTGGGAGAACTGGACAGCAACATGCAGAAGAATGAAACTAGATCATTTTCTCACACCATGCACAAAAATAAACTCAAAATGGATAAAGGACCTGAACGTGAGACAAGAAACCATCAAAACCCTAGAGGAGAAAGCAGGAAACAACCTCCTTGGCCTCCACTGCAGCAACTTCTTACTTGACACATCCCCAAAAGCAAGGGAATCAAGAGCAAAAATAAATGATTGGGACCTCATCAAGATTAAAAGCTTCTGCACGGCAAAGGAAACAATCCACAAAACTAAAAGGTAACCAACAGAATGGGAAAAGATAGTTGCAAATGATGTATCAGATAACAGGTTAATATCCAAAATCTATAAGGAACTCACCAAACTCCAAACCCGAAAAACAAACAACCCAGGAAAGAAATGTGTAGAAGATATGAACAGACACTTCTCCAAAGAGGACATCCAGATGGCCAACAGACACATGAAACGATGCTCAGCATCACTCCTCATCAGGGAAATACAAATCAAAACCACACTGAGATACCACCTCACGCCAGTCAGAGTGGCTAAAATGAGCAAATCAGATAACTCTAGATGCTGGCGAGGATGTGGAGAAACGGGCACCCTCCTGCACTGTTGGTGGGAATGTAAACTGGTACAGCCCCTCTGGAAAACAGTGTGGAGGTTCCTCAGGAAACTAACAATAGAACTCCCCTAGGACCCAGCAATAGCACTGCTAGGAATTTACCCAAGGGATACAGGAGTGCTGAGGCACAGGAGCACATGTACCCCAATGTTCATAGCAGCACTCTTAACAATAGCCAAAACATGGAAAGAGTCTAAGTGTCCATCCACGGACGAATGGATCAAGAAGATGTGGTTTATCTATACGATGCAATACTCCATGGCAATGAGAAAGAATGAAATCTGGCCATGTGTAGCAACATGGAAGGACCTTGAGGGTGTTATGCTGAGCAAAATAAGTCAGCAGAAAAGGACAAATACCATATGTTTGCACGTATAGGTGGAAAAGAGGAACTTAATGGAGGACCATGGGAGAGAAGAAGTGGGGAAATGGTGGGGGAGAGGGAGAGAGGCAAACCATGAGAGACTCTTGAATGATGAGAACAAACTGAGGACTGATGGATG
>NW_024081509.1:371292-393249 GCF_003009895.1 Hyaena hyaena
AACGGGCACCCTCCTGCACTGTTGGTGGGAATGTAAACTGGTACAGCCCCTCTGGAAAACAGTGTGGAGGTTCCTCAGGAAACTAACAATAGAACTCCCCTAGGACCCAGCAATAGCACTGCTAGGAATTTACCCAAGGGATACAGGAGTGCTGAGGCACAGGAGCACATGTACCCCAGTGTTCATAGCAGCACTCTTAACAATAGCCAAAACATGGAAAGAGTCTAAGTGTCCATCCACGGACGAATGGATCAAGAAGATGTGGTTTATCTATACGATGCAATACTCCATGGCAATGAGAAAGAATGAAATCTGGCCATGTGTAGCAACATGGAAGGACCTTGAGGGTGTTATGCTGAGCAAAATAAGTCAGCAGAAAAGGACAAATACCATATGTTTGCACGTATAGGTGGAAAAGAGGAACTTAATGGAGGACCATGGGAGAGAAGAAGTGGGGAAATGGTGGGGGAGAGGGAGAGAGGCAAACCATGAGAGACTCTTGAATGATGAGAACAAACTGAGGACTGATGGATGTGGGGGGGCTGAGGGGGGAGATGGGCATGGAAGAGTGCGCTTGTGGGTATGAGCACTGGGTGTTATATGGAAACCAACTTGACAATGAACTATATGTGTAAAAAATTAAAAAAAAAAAAAAAAGAATTCAGATGCCTGACTCATAGAGGCTGATTTTTTTTCTAGCCTGATGCATAGTTTTGAATGGGATACACAGGCACAAAGATTGACAAGCACAAACAGCTGAAGAAAGTCTTACTTTTTCACTTGGACTTAGAACACTGGCCCTGCAGTATTTCACAGTTCACACAAAAAACATTAGAAACCAGGCAAATCTAACAGACACATGTATACACAGAACTGAAACAAAGCATGATATACAATCTTCTCAAGGATACATGGTACATTCTCCAGGATAGCTGGTATACTAGACCACAAGTCTCAATAATTGAAATAAACTATAATCATACAAATTATCTTCTCCAACTACAGAATGTAACTGGAAACAACAAAAGAAAACAAAATTTTACAAGTATATGGAAATTTAATTATAAACACTTAACCACTCAAAGTAAAAAAAATCATGAAAGAAATTCTGTTAGTACCCAGACTCTATAAAGAATTTATCAAACTCAACACACAAAAAACAAATAACCCAGTTAAGAAACGGGCAAAGACATGAATAGACTTCTCCAAAAACATCCAGATGGCTAACAGAAACATGAAAAAAATGCTCAACATTACTCATCATCAGGGAAATACAAATCAAAACAATGATGAGATACCACCTCACACCTGTCGTTATGTCTGAACAACAGGTGTTGGTAAGGATGAGGAGAAAAGGGAATCCTCTTGCACCACTGGTGAGAATATAAACTGGTGCAATAACTCTGGAAAACAGTATGGCAGTTCCTCAAAAAGCTAAAAATAGAAGTACTTTAATAATCCAGCAACTGCACTGTTATTTACCCAAAGGACAGAAAAATACAGATAGCAGCATTGTCAGCAATAGCCAAACACTGGAGAAGGCCCAAACGTCCATTAACTGATGAATGGATAAAGAAGCTGGGGTACAGCAATAGCACTGCTAGGAATTTACCCAAGGGATACAGAAATGCTGAGGCATAGGAGCACATGTACCCCAATGTTCATAGCAGCACTCTCCACAATAGCTAAAACATGGAAAGAGCCTAAGTGTCCATCAACAGATGAATGGATCAAGAAGATGTGGTTTATCTATACCATGGAATACTACCTGGCAATGAGAAAGAATGAAATCTGGCCATGTGTAGCAACATGGATGGACCTTGAGGGTGTTATGCTGAGAGAAATAAGTCAGGCAGAGAAGGACAAATATCATATGTTTGCACGTATAGGAGGATTAGGAGGAACTTGATGGAGGACCAAGGGGGAGAAGAAGGGCGGAAATGGTGGGGGAAAGGGAGAGAGGCAAACCATGAGAGACTCTTGAATGCTGACAAAAACTGAGGACTGATGGATGTGGGGGGGAGGGGGGGATGGGCATAGAGGAGGACACTTATGGGGATGAGCACTGAGTGTTATGTGGAAACTAATTTGACAATAAACTATTTGTAAAAAAAAATTAATTAATTAATTAAAAAATATTTTTTATTAAAAAAAAAAGAAGCTGGGGTACACACACACACACACACACACACACACACACACACACACACTGGAATATCACTCAGCCATCAAAAAGAATGAAATCTTGCCATTTGTAGCAATGTGATGGAGCTAAAATACATTATGCTAAGTGAAGTATGTCTATCAGAGAAAGACAAATACCTTATGATTTCACTCATAATTGGAATTTAAGATACAAAACAGATGAACATATGGGAAGGGAGGGGAAGAAAAGAGAGGGAAACAAACCGCAGAGACTCTTAATGACAGAGAACAAACTGAGAGTTAATGGAGGAAGGTGGGTTGGAGATGGGCTAGACGGGTAATGGGTAGTAAGGAGGGCACTTGTGATGAACACTGGATGTTGTATGTAAGTAACGAATCACTGAATTCTACTTTTGAAACCAATATTGCACTGTATGCCAAGTAGCTAAAATTTAAATTAAAAACAAATGAAAAAAGAAACAAAAAAACCAAACACAACATACCAAAACTTATGGGATGCAGAAAAAGCAGTGCTATTGGAGAAATTATTATCTATAAATGCATACATTAAAAAAAGAAGAGGGGCCCCATGAGTTGCTTGGTGGGTTAAACATCCGACTTTTTTTTTTTTAGTTTTATTTATTTCTGAGAGAGGGAGAGAGAGAGATAGCGAGCAGGCGGGGGGGGGGGGGGGGGGTCAGAGAGAGAGGGAGACAAAGAATCCGAGGCAGCCTCCAGGGTATGAGCTGTCAGCACAGAACCCAACATGGGGCTCGAACCCACGAACCATGAGATCATGACCTGAGCTGAAGTCAGACGGTTAACCGACTAAGCCACCCAGGCACCCCAAACATCCGACTCTTGATTTCAGCTCCAGTCATGATCTCATGATTTGTGAGTTCAAGCACCAGGCTTGGCTCTACACTAACAGTGCAGAGCCTGTTTGGGATTTTCTCTCTCTCTCTCTCTCTCTCTCTCTCTCTTTCTCTCTCTCTCTCTCTCTCTCCCCTCCCCTTCTCCTCCACTCATGCACACACACTCTCTCAAAATAAATAAACTTTAAAAAAAAATGAAGAATCTCAAGTCAGTAACTTAACTGTACACCTGGAGGAACTAGAAAAATAAGAACACAATAAACCCATAGTAGAAGGAAGAAAATAATAAAAACTAGAGCATAGATAGAGAATTAAAAAACAACAGAATCAACACAAGTCAGTTTTTTGGAAAATATCAGCAAATTTAGATAGATTAAGAAAAAAGAGACAAGATGCAAATAACTAAAACCAGAAATGAAATTGTGGACATTACTAATGATTCTACAGAAATAAAAAGAATGATAAGAGTATATGAAAACTATACAACAACAAATTAGCTAACCTAGATGAAATGGATAAATTCCTAGAAACAGACAAATGATCCAAACTAAGAAGAGAAAATGTGAATAGACCTAGAATAACTAAAGAGATTGAATCAGTAATCAAAACCTCTCAACAACGAAAAACCCAGAGCCAGATGGCTTAACTGATGAATTCTACCAAACATTTAAAGAATTAATACCAATTCTCTAACTCTCCAAAAAAAAAGGGAGGCAATACTTCCTAACTCACTCTATGAGGCTAGCATTACCCTATAACAATAAAACTATAAAATACAGTTCAAAGAAATGAAAGAAGACCTAAATAAACATAAAGCCATTCCATGTCATGGAAAGAAAGACTTAGTATTGGTTAAAATGACAATACTCCCTAATACAATCTACAAATTCAATACAACCTCTGGAAAATCTCAATAGCTATTTTTTGCAGACATGGAAAAGCCAGCCCTGAAATTCGTATGAAAATGCTAAGGATCAGAAATAGCCAAAATAATCTTGAGAAAAAAAACAAATTTGGAAAACGACTTTTTGGTTTCAAAACTAACCATAAAGCTGGTGTTCACAGCAAAGTGGTACTTGGCATAATGAAAGACATACAGACCAACAAAATAGAGAGCCTAGAAATAAACTACCATATCTATAGTCAGATGGTTTTTGACAAGGGGACCAAGACGTTGGGAAAAGAAGTATCTTTCAAACATAACAGTACTGGGACAAACTGGATAACCAAAAAAAGTAAAAGGAGTTCGTACCTCACACTGTATTAAGAATTGCCTACAAAGACTTAAATGTAAGAAGTAAAACTGATAAAACTTAAAAAAAGAAAACACAGTAATCCTCATGCCCTGGAATTTGGCAATGGTTTCTTGAACATTACATCAAAAACAAAAGAAAAACAGACAAATTGGACTCCACAAAAATTTAAAATTTCTGTGCATCAGTGTAAATGACCCACAGAGTGGGAAGAAATATCTTCAAATCATATAACCAATAATGGTCTAGCATCCAGAATATGTAAAGGACTCCTACAACTCAAAAACACAAAGACAAATAACTCAATTTAAAAATAGGCAAAAGTATGGGGCTCCTGGGTGGCTCAGTCAGGTAAGAGTCCAACTTCAGCTCAGGTCACGATCTCACAGCCCTTGAGTTCGAGACCCACCTCAGGCTCTGTGCTGACAGCTCAGACCCTGGAGCCTGCTCCACATTCTGTGTCTCCCTCTCTCTCTGCCCTTCCCCTGCTTGTGCTCTGTCTCTCTATCACTCAAAAATAAATAAACATTAAAAAAAAATTTTTAAAGAAGTAAATCAAAACTGACACACAAGAAAAAAATACTTCTTTTTTAAAAATGAAAAAAAAAATTATCCAAGAAAGATACACAAATGGCCCACAAACACGTGTAACAATGCTCAATGCCCTTACATTAGCAAAATGTAAATCAAACCACAATGAGATATGACTTCATACCGACTTGGATGGCCTCAATCCATCCAGAGAATAACTAGTGTTGGTGAGGATATGGAGAAACTAGAAGCCCAGTCCACTGTTGAAGGGGAATGGAAAATGATGCAGTGCTAGGGAGAAGACTAGAGGTTCCTTAGCAGTTTAAACATAGGATTTCCATAAGACCCTTCCACTCTTCCAGGTATATAACAAAAGGAATGGAAACAGGTGTTCAAACAAAAACTTGTACACAAATGTTCCTAGCGGCATTACTCACAATGGCCAAAAGGTAGAAACAAGCCAAATATCCAACCATGGATAAAAGAATAAATAAAATGTAGTACATTCATATAATATATTTTAACCATAAAAAAGAAATGAAGTACTGAAACATCCTAAGTGAAATAAGCCAGATACAGTAGGCTAAAAATTATATGAAACATAAAAATCGTATTTATGTGAAATATTCAGAATAGGAAAATCCACAGAGCATAGAGCAGATTTGTTGTTGCCAAAAGCTGGGGGAGTGGGAAATCAGGAGGTGCCACTAAATGAGTATGGCTTTGCAGTTGAAGTGAGAAAAAAGTTATGTAATTAGATACTGGTAATGCTTGTACAACATTGTGCATATGCTTAATGCTAATGAATTATAAAGTTGTTAAAATGGTATATTTTATGTTATTTTCATTTTACCATAATAAAAAAAATTTGTAAAGAGAGAAAAACAAAAGATGAAGGCAAAACCTTGACATCTTCATAAATGACTAGTGCCAACCTACCAATCAGCCGAAGTGCTGTCTGTGTCAGGGCAAGCATGCCAGAGTTCAGCAGGAGGTTCAGGTTGTTTGCACCATGTTGCAGGGTGAGCATGCTGAGCATCACCAGGAGAAAGCGAGCTTGTGGGGTCGTCCCCAGGCTTGGTCCTGATGGGTTCTCGTTGGTAATGGTTTGTAGAGGGACGGGCTGGATACCTAAATGGCATTAGCACCCACATACATTTCTTGCACGTGGATATAAGTACAGATGCAGAAAGCAGTGGCAATTTTTAAAAAACTATGGTTTTCAATAAGTTTCCAAAGACTATGAACATCAGGCAGCTGTGCATTGCTTTGCAATAATCCTACCACCATCAATCCATATTTAACTATTTCCATTTGTTTGCAAAACTTATCACACAGCTCCTCTAAATATCCCTGGTGGCTTACTCATTTCATTTCATATACAACAGTCATATTTCACCTTTTTTCCACAAAATCAATCCTAGCATTTCTTTGTAGGTGCTCAAACTACCCATGAAATTAAGTATTAATAAAGGATATACACTTTAGGGTATATGGTGTTAGTGATACACATGAAAATATTAAAATGTAAAAGCTTAGTATTAAGACACTACAAAATTATGTCTTCTGAATTTTGAAAGTTCCATTTAAAATTTGAGAAGCCTTAAAGCAGCTTAGGTTATTATTCTAGGGGCACCTGCGTGGCTCAGTCAGTTAAGCATCCAACTTCTGATTTCAGCTCAGGTCATGATCTCACAGCCATGAGATCAAGCCCTGAGTTGGGGCTCCACACTGGGCATGGGGGTCTGCTTAAGATTCTCTCTCTCCCTCTCCCTCTGCCCTCTGACCCTGCACACACACACAGGTGAGCACATGTTCTATCTAAAAAATAAAAAGATAAATATATTTATACATATATATATATAAATAATTTAAAAAAGAGTCTCATTCTAATGTACAAAGTTATTAAAGTCTTCTCAAAGAACAAAAAATCAGCATTTGCAAGTTTCCACAACATATAATTAAGAGCCAAACTATAAAATTGCTAATGTGATCACTGACCATACGTCAACAGTAATCTTAATACATCCTTTTAAGCATCAGATTTGACTCACCAAGCTCTTTAAATTTTGCATTTGCATCCATCAAAACATTTCGAATATTCTGAACAGCCCAAGCATATAGCTTGCCAAAAGTTACTTCGAGCAGCATCCGATTAAAAGGTGGGATCAAATCAACATCCTTTAAGCAATCTGTAAGAGGTTCCCTTTCAAACAAAGATAAAGAATTTTACTTAGCATATTTCCAGACTTTTAATTTCAATAAAATAATCACTTGTTGCCATAGTTTCCCTTATTAAGAAAAGCGTTATAATAAAATTTTACCCTATATCAATCCCCTCAGGAATAAGTCTTTGCCATCCACAAAACATAGCATACTGCACAGATGGAAGTAAGAAATTTTTTGTTGCCAATTTTAAAATTGTATCTATCCCTTCCAGACGAACCTCTGCTCTCTCCAACTGCAAAATATGAATGCATACAGTTAAGTGTTGTGTAGATCATCCAATGCAGAGAAGAATGTTTTTAGCAAATTTTACCTGTTTTAGTAGGCACTTTCTCATTTTTTCCACGTCCACTGGCTCTTCCTTAAGGGCAAATTCAGCAATTGTACTGAGGAGCGCAGACTGTGGATAAAGACCCTGAACATTCTGCTTCAACCACTTGTATTTGTGAACACCTGTAACTGTACTCAACAATGGCTGCCATTTATCCTGACAAAGGAAAACCATTGTCACCATTAGTGTGCCTTAGTGATATTAACATGTGCTCTAAACAGTTACTCAAATAAAATATAAATAAATGCAAGTAGGTTTAAGTTGGTAAAATACATTAAATTAAGTTACTGATTTATGGAAAAAATAACTATGCCATAAAGAGGCTTATAAATGAATTTATAATTTCTATACTTATGTACTTTGGAACAGACTAACATGGTATACAAAGTTAAATTATCATAGGCCTTAAGAGCCTAAGAAAGAAGGACAGTTTCTAGAGCAAAGTATACATTCAATGAATGAATGGCAAATGAATAATGATACATTATACTATGACTACAATGTACTACTAAAAGTAAAAGGGAACACTTCTCCAGCTATCAATCTCACCATAAATCAAATGTGTTAGGCATGCCTGAGGCTGTCACCCATATTTTAGTAACCCATTACACTCTATCCTATAGATGCTCAAGGACAAAATGACAATACTTATGGGTTCCTTTGCTATATGCTGTGTTTCTGTTCAGCCAGCTTCAGAATCAGAAAATACTTCACCTTAGGTGATTTAATTGTAATGGGTCTTTTATCCACATTTATAGGACTATGAGGCAAAATGCAAGCTTCTTCTAAATCACTCTCTTCATTTTCAATTTTTTCTTCATCATCTGTAGATTCTGGCTTCTTAGGAACTATGATTAAAAACATCCTTCATTATAAAATTAATTTACTTATATACAACTTTAAAATAAGAAATATTAAATTTGCATGAAGGTAAAGGACCTAAATATTTTATTCAAACATGTAAATACCACTGTCAACTGAAATCCTTAAGCTACAAAAGTAAAAACTATCATGATTATTCTCACATAACATTTAATAATAACACTCCGCTACTCCACATCATGTACAGAAAGACGGTGAGGGTGCTACGATGGTCCTACAGAAAGAAAAGCCCAGGAGTCAGCAAACTTTTTCTTAAAGGGCCAGATAGATGGTAAATATTTTAGTCTTTGCAGGCCATTTAGTCTACTGCAAATACTCTATTCTGCTGTTGCAGTCTGAAAAGCAGATTACTTTGTTTATAGATACTGGAATTCAAACTTCATATAATTTGCGTATGTGAAACATATTATTCTTCTTTTGATTTTTTAAAAAGTAATTTTAAAATTCAAAACCCAGTTTTAGCTCATGGTCAACACTGAGACAGCAAGCAGCAGGGTACATTTGTCCCCAGCTTACCCACTCTGGACCAGTGCAATGAATCTGTCAGCAGTATGCAACTGAACTGAATTAAGTGGTGCCTTTTACTATGTTAGTCTTTATAACTTGGGAAATTTCTATTGAATTTGCAACGTGATATGTAGTGTTGCTTCCATATTTTTGCTCCCTTTCAAGATTTTTAGTTTATTTCTTCTCAGCAAATAACATAATAAAGAATATAATTAATAATACACCTGGGCAGTAAACACTAACACAGCAGGTCTGAGTTACCCAAACTCTCAAATTCCCAAGAAAGACTGTCCTTTGAGCACTAGGCCATCTGCTGTGAACTGAGATTCAAGTCCTTGGCATGTTCTGCCTAAAAAAATGGTTCTGTATGCCTGAGGTCTAAGGCCATGTTTTCCAGTTTGACAAGATAGTTTATGCTAAGAATGTGACTTACGGTTATCACCTGTTTCTACTGTGGAAGCTGGAGTCTAAGTAACTGACAGCAACCATGCAGACCCCATATGTCTATGTGAGCAACCCCTAATAATAATCCTGGACACCAAGGCTCAGGTGAGCATCCTGGCTCACAACCCTTCACACATGCTGTCACACATCTGTGCTGAGAGAACTAAGCATGGCCCTGTGCAGCTACACTGGGAGGGACTGGAAGCTTAGGCCTAGTATCCTTTTGGATTTCCCTCAATGTGCCTTTCCTTTTGCTAATTTTAATCTGTATCCTTTCACAGTAATAAACTGTAACTATGAGTGTTAACAGCCCTTCTGAGTCCTAAGGAGATATACCAGTGAATCATCAAATTTAAGGGTGCTTTTGGTGAGCCTAACACAGCACCAATAATAATAATCATTTATGTTACTCGATATAACATAAAATAAAAACAAAATCAGCTTCAAACATCACATGACTAAATATTTAAACCCACAACCAGAAACTCAGAATCCACGGAGGAGATGGCCAGGTGGTGAGGGCATCCTTCTCCCTCAAGCTGAGATGGTGGTCTCCCAAGCCTGTGCCTCTACTATGAATTTCCTGGCTACCTAGGTTAAAGGGATCTCAGAAGCATTCCTACTATGATTTCTTGATCCAGAGCATCTGTAGGATTCAGGCAAATTGTTGTGGTTAAGAGTTTGCTCAAGAACAATGAATTCAAGATGGCTTCTAACACAAAGTTAGTCTTTTATGACATCATTGTTCATAATGTCCATCAAAAGCTCAGTAATATTAATAAGCTGATGTGTGAATAAATTAGTATAATTCATAAGAATATAATCAGAAATTTCTGCAGAATGTGTTTATAATCATAATTAACCAGATTCCAAAGTTTTTTAAATGTATTTTCACTCAAATTTTGCTCATTTAATGTAAAAATTCTCCATATCCCTAAACAGTTGCTTCCTGAAAATACTAAGAATTCCTTTAGTTCCTTTTATAACAATTCCCCATGTATCAGAATACTCAATATTTTCAAAGAAAAACATTTCTTTACAATAATGGCAAGATTAACTGAAAGATTAAACATTCCCATGTATCTCATTTACCAGGCCAAATGATAAGAAAAAAAAAACATAACACTTTCTCTCCCCCATCAATTTAATAAAGTTTATAGTACTTACCTTTTAGAGTATCAATTTAGTAGTTACCAAATCATAACATACTCAATCCCAAAGTTGCATCATTATCTAATGTCTTAGAAAAATAAGTGGGATTTATATATTTAATCATAAATACACTAGCAAACATTATGGCAGCTGTGGAAATCCACCTATACTGAGCAGTAGTGAACAGCTTCACTCAAATCATAGACTCAAATATTCTGGGGAAAAGGACACACTCTGACAGCATTCTCCCATCTTTTACTTTCTTACCTCTCTTTTTCCTTCGTTCTCGAATTATCTTCTGAGCTATCCTCCTCCAACGGGGCAAAGAACTTAACAGTTTAAACTTGGACATTATAGAGAGATCATTACAAACTGCAGGTCTCAGTTCATTAAAGAGGAATCTCAAACGTTCAATAACTGGAGCACAGACTTCCTTGTAAGAACGACCCTGTTCTTGATGCGTCTACAAAGTTAAATATGAAAAGACAACAAATATTTCACCAACTATCTGCAAAGTACAAAAGAAAGGATAAAAATGTAGTTACCTTAATGAGTGAGCATTTTGCTTGGTAAACAACTCTACAAACATCCACTACTGATTTAGGCAATGTTCTGTGCTTTACTTGCTCGATACCAAGTGTTCCCACATGAACTAAAGATAATGCCACATGACCTGTAAAATACATTTTTAAAAAGGGGCAGGGTAAGAATGAATGCACATTGCATGTCAGCTGAAAAATTCATAGTATAGCTAAAAAGTCAAGCTTCATACCTAAATCTTCATGCTTTAAAAGGCAACATAACAGTAAGCGGCCAACCTCTTCCACAGGGTGCTCAGGAGGAAAAGTGATTGGTGTGGTCAAGTGGCACTGCCTACAGTACCTTTCTATTTGACACAGAAAGTCCTGTAACAGAAACAGCTGGAGGGTAACTTCAGAGACACCTAACATGCCCTCATAAATTCCAAACTACATGCCATAATTTATGATGTACTTGCAATCAGCAATGCTTCTAAAACATCCATTGACTTATTGAACTAAACCAGCCTCTTTTTTTTTTTTAAAGATAGTGTGCATGTGCTGCACATGAGCACAGTAGGGGGGCAGGGCGCAGAGGGAGAGGGAGAGAGAGAATCTTAACCAGGCTTCATGCCCAATGCACAACCCAACACGGGGCTCTATCTCATGACCCTGAGATCATGATCTGACCTAAAATCAAGAGTCAGATGTTCAGCCGAATGAACTACCCAGGTTCTGAGAACCGAACCAGCCTCTTACCTCAAAACCAGCCCTATAAATAATATGTAAATAAAGTCTGTGCTAAGCCAATCAAAGAACATGAAATTGTTTATATATCAAAGTCCAAAGATAAACAAAAGGATACTAAGTGTGGGAAGGCCTCACTCACCTTCACATTGTGATCCTGGATGTTATTGTCAGCAATGGCTTGCAGGAATGCCTGGGAATGATCACCCAAGGCCCGTCTGTGGGAGCAGAGTCGGGACTTGCTGGCAGGAGTGCCTCCAGGAGAGCTACAGTGATCCTCATCTTTCTCCTCATTGTAGCTATAGTGGATCTGGCTGGTCTGTAGGCCTCCAGAGAAGATGGATGACTGAAGCCACTCTAGAAAGTACATACGCAAACATTAAAGAGAAACTTGAGTGTACTATTCAGAAATAAATATTGATATAAAAGATAACTGAATACTGGATTTAAAAGGAAATATTCAGTATCATTTATATTAAAGAGTCACATTTAACATTTACATAGACTGGGTTATAATTCCTTTATCTACATGAAAATAGGTTAACACTTCTGGCTATTCACTACATCTTAAGCACGGTATCAGAACTCAGTATAATAGTTCCAGTCCAACCTTTACTAGTTACCCAGTCAAGCGTGGAGCTGACCGGTCCTACAGGTACTATGGGAACACTGGGGCATTGCATTTTAATAGGGAGACCAGGATGGAGGCAACACTTACACAAGTAATCACTCAATTTCAATTGGGATAACTGTATGCTACAAAATACTACAGTGGGTACAAAAGTATACAACAGTAGAACCTCTCTACTACAAGAGTCAGTAAAGGATTTTCTGTGGAAGTGACAACTGAGCTGAGATCTAGGTAAAGACAAAATCACTGAGCATCCAGGTAGGAAAGTAGCATATGAGAAAGGCTCTACAAAGAAAAAACATGGTCAGGCCAGGCCACATTTCCCTAGAGCATTAATCTAGTAATAAAAATGAGAGACTACTAACCATATAACATGGGACCTTAGTAAGAGACAGATCCTTGGAGACTGGAGATCCAGTAGACTATAAAGGAGACCTGTGTGAGGCATGGCTAGACACACAAGAACATGCATCAGTGCCAGTGTGGATGCTCACTCTAACTGCTACGATAACTGGAGTGAGGTTCACCAAAAAGTGAAGAGTCAGTTTGTTTATTGCTACAAATTTTTTTCAATTACTTCTGTTATCAAAATAGTCCTCCAAAACTCAAGCAATCAAATCTGGGATGTACTCAATGTTCTTTTACTAAAAATTTAGATTTTAGGGGATTCAGGAGCATTCTCCTAAGTGCTACATTAATTCTAAAACACAAACATGATCATGACCTTCCCTAGGTCTCTACATTTAGAACTCCCTCTAATCTCTCAAAGATACTGCTTTAAAGGTGGTTTCTGATGGATTAGGCACCATCAACCAGGGCCCATAGTACCTTCTGCTCAATTCTACTCTGACTCTTCTCATTTCCCACCCTCCTTGCTGATTTAGAAGAAATGTATCCTCCCCATACTATAAATCTTTGAGGGAGAGGATGATTCCATCCCCCTTTAGAGGCTTTGCAAGCTGCGAAATGCCCAGCATGCATATCAAGAGCTTGCTCCAAAAGGCTGGGCTGACCAGGCACATTGACCATCCTTACCCACTAGCATTCTCTACTGACAAGTACACATACACAAGCAACAGGACTACTTTTCTTAACAAATGCCCCTCACAAACCTGTGTTTCTGCCTAGAAGATTCACACACCCACTTTGCTGGGACTCCAATTTCCTTATTTCTTCACCTCTGATGGGGCTTTCTTCCCCCATCAGAACCAATTACGAATGTCTCCATTTTATCCTCATCCACCCTGTGTACTGCTCTATTGTGATGTCTGGCTCATCATCACACAAAAAGCACCTAAAGGCAGAGATATATCTAATTCCACACTTAATGCATTGAGCACCTAGCATGGTAACTCATACTGAGTATTTACTCAGTAGATGTTTGCTGGATGGCTGGTAGACAGATAGAGAAATGTAGAAATACATGAAGCAAACTTTAAATCCATCTTATGGTGAAATTTTATTACTTTAGGTTATTAAAAAGGTCGCAATCTCAAAACGTATTTGAGTCTAGTAAAAAATAAATAAATAAATAAACAGAATGTTATCCCTAATAGGAACAGCCAATCCATGTCATGTGGAGACAACAGCCAAGTTGAGCCCATCTGTCACAGGAAGCAAAAATGAGAGCATGCACAGGACTGATATTCCCATGCACCTGTTAGCTTCCTCTGCTGCCAGAGGTCATAAGAGCAAATGAAAGCCATTCATAGCCATTTCTATTTCATTGGTTTAGTCTCATAGTCCCACTATACTTAGTTTTACTCACCGACAACTGTGTCGATTCTTCTCCTATTCTAAGTAGCACTTAAGACTCAGCTAAAATAACCTTCTAATCTGTTAGCAGAAAACAAATTTTTCTTACTGGCACATTCGATCTCAACCGGAGACAGCGGTGTGCTCATAGCTAAATAGGAAGCATGTAATCCGAGAAGTAGGCCCAGATTCCTCTCTGTGTCTATCAGAGGTGAAGAGAGACTTCCCAGATCTGGTATGGTAACAACTTCTTGGTCAGGCTTGGAAAGATAAATTTTATCATCAGTCTGAGAAAACAGGGTTAATTGAAAACATATAAACCAAAAGAGCCACAGTTTATAACCCTAAACAAGACAAAGTTCCATCAGGAAGAAAAGCAGATGCTCTGGACACCCTCTTCCTATTATGCTGCTATATATGCTATTGTCAAAATAAAAGTAAACCAGGCACACATTACAAAGCAAACAGTAAACACACAGCTCTACTGGTGGTAAAACCAAAGCTCAGATAAACAGGTAAACTAGAGGGGCTCTTGGGTGGCTCGGTCAGTTGAGTGTCCAACTCTTGATTTCGACTCAGGTCATGATCTTGTGGTTTTTGAGTTCGAGCCCTACATGGGGCTCTATGCAGACAGTGAAGAGTCTGTTTAGGATTCTCTCTCTCTCCCTTTCTCTATGCCTCTCCTGTTTCTTTCTCTCTCTCTTTCTCTCTCGCATGCACAGACACAGACACACACACACACTAAATAATTTTTTTAAAAATTTAAAACAACAGGTAAACTAGAGAATTCAGAAACAAATAGAAGTTTCCAGACTGACTGTATACAATACTTTAGAAAATATATTGAATTGTTACATGCATAAATAACACCCTACAAAACCCAAATATATGACAAGGATTGCTGTAAGTAGCGAACGAGGACTACATATGTGGAGGTATAAATTTGTGCCAACAAAAAGAAACCCAGTTAGAAGAGATCAAATGAAAATAAACTTTGCCAGTCATATTAGATAATTTACAAGCAAAGTCAGTCTTCCCCTCATGAAATTTAAGTTCTAACCACTGGCATTTTAATAAATGTTATTACTTCTGGATCTATACCTAGAAAACCAATCCCAATATATGAACTCCAAAGCTCATGCATACGTAGGACTATTCTAAAGAATTATGCTATTAGATAATTCTTCCCCCAAAAATATATATGTTAAGATAGTAAGCCACTTCAAATTTCTACATAAGCTTACAATAAATTTGTAAAGACCAAAGGTTAACCTCTTTTTGTGTATGGAAAAGGGTCTACGTGTCTTACAAATTAACAATTTTTAAAATATTTTTTCAAGACCAATATTTCATAAATCTTAACATGAATAAATGTAAATTAATTTATGAAAAATTTCTAAAGGATCTTCATATGTATTACTTAATGACACGCACTGCCACCAAAAGGCCCCACTATCAATACTTCAAGGTAAAAACCACCTATCACAAATATACAGAGAGGGTCTCCCCTGATGTCCACCATGATGCCCATGCATAGAGCCTTACCTCCAGATACTGGCCAACACAGAAGGCATGCATTGATTCCCGGGTGTCTTCAAACTGCAAAGCAGCTTCCAAAGCTACCACTGGGTCTTCCCCTACAAACTGAGCTAAAACAAAAAAGAACAAAAGCAACATTATTTCAATACAATTTGCTTAGACACCAATAGTAGAAATGTCAAGCCGGAAATAGATCAGACAGGTTACTCCAATGTGAGGGTTACCAAAGTATAATAATGATCTTTCATCCTCTCCCAGAGCTGCCTACACCAACTCAGAATTTGAAACAAGTTCCAAAAGGTGTTGAAACAAACAAATGCAAAATGATAAGAGATTCTTCAAACATGCTTGAATTTGCTGATGGGCCACAAACCAGTCACCAGTAGATTAAAATGTGGGGGGTGGAGCTTAAAAGCCAAATACTCTGCTCAAAATGGCACATGCTGCAATTCTGAATCATGAAGTAGAAAGTGAGGTCTTACCAAGAATACTATTTCCTGTTAATGACTGTGTCTGGAAGTCCTTTATATCATACACTTTCCCATCAATCACGGTCCAGAAGCCTCCATCTTTATTGTGGTTCTCCAAATCAGCTTTTCGTATCTGTGTCACCTCCTCATTATTTCTACAGTTCTGACCTGTAAAAAATGATTCTGTATATACAGAAACCAAAATCAATCAATCAATAGATCAAGAGATAAAACAATAGAACAAATCATGCAAAAGAACTATAAAGGCAAACAGACAAATCCTTAATCACAATAGGAATATTAACATACCTCTCGCTATAACTAATACCACAAACAAAAATTCACTAAAGATATGGAATGATTATAAAACAAAACAAAAACAACATCACATGAGCAGCATTAATAGCAAATCTGACTATGTATAAGGCAATAAAGCAAATCCCAAAAAATTCAAAGAAATAATGTTGCAGAGCATATGCAATGACTACAATACAGTTAAACTGCAAATGGGTAACAAAAATAAAATAAAAATTCATATTTGACTTCCAAGAAAAAAATGACTATGGAAAAATAATACAATGAATGATAATGAAAATACTATTCAATTCTTACTCTTCCTATCCCTCCGCTCCTCCCCTGCTCACTCTCTCTCAAAAAGATAGTAAATAAATAAAAAATAAGTAAATAAAAATAAAAAGAGAAAGGAAGGGAGGGAAGGATGAAGGGGAAGACAAAGGAAAGAAGAATGCCTCATTGGTCACCTTTAGTAGTGCTAGAACACCAACTCAATATCATGAAAAATGATAGAGGGAGGTGACTGAGGAGGGGAGTCAAGCTAGGATCATGTCCTTATCTGTGCAAATTGTACTTTCTGCTAACCAAACAGCTGAGGGCAAGGTTGTTAGGGGATTTCATAGATGACAGACTGTATGTGAACTCCCTGGTCCATTTGAACAGAACTGAAGGTGGGTGTCACACAGAATCACAGGTCTCAGAGCCAATGAAATAAGAAACACACAGCATGACCCGAGACACACTCCTTAAAAAATGAATCCAAATCTGCATCCAAACGTCATCAAACCTATACATATAACCAACTGTGTAGAAAAAGTGTAATTGATAGATGTTGGACTAAAAGAGAGGACAAACAACCAAATTCAGAAAATGTGAAATTCTCCAGAACAAACTCCCTGCTTCTTTGACAAATAAACAGTATGACCAAAGAGAGGCAGAAAAGGGACAGAGACACACTGTTAAAGGAAACAAAGACTGGAAGCATATCAACCAACTATAACATGTAAAATGTGTTTAGATGCTAATTCAAAATAACTACTAATAAAAAGACATTTTTAGATAATTCAGGAAAATTGAACATGGACTACATTTTACATTAAGGAATCAATATTAATCTTAGAATAATGATATTAAGGTTTTATTACCAAAAAAGTTCTAATCTTTAAAGTGATTCGATCCTTCATTCAATCAAACACTAAATTAAGTGCAAAAGCTGAAGTGTGAATACTTGTAAATCCAGGTTCATTATCCTATTCTCCCTACTTTTATCTGTCTTTTCATAATGAACAAAACATCATTTCTCTAAAAGCTAGAAAAATATCAGATTAAATCCTAAGAAAGAAGAAAAGAAACAATAAAGACCACTGTGGCACCAGCATAAAGACAGACACTTGAATCAACAGAATAGAATACAGAGCTCAGAAATAAATCCTCATATATTTGATCAAATGATTTTGGACAAGAGTGCCACAATCATTCAATGGGGAAAGGACAATCTTTTCCACAAATGGTGCTAGGAAATTTGAATATCCAATTGCAAACAAATCAAGTTGGACCCTTACCTTACACCATATACAAAACTTAACTCAAAACAGATCAAAGACCTAAAGAGCTAAAACTATAAAATATCAAACACTTAGAAAAGAACAAGAGGAAGCCTTCATGGCATATGATTTGGCAATAAATTTTTGAACAAGACACCAAAAACACAGACAACAGAAGAAAAACTAGGTAAGTTGGACTTATCAAAATTAAACATCAGCAGACACTATCAACAAAATGAAAAGGCAGTCCACACGTAAGGAGAAAATATAATTAAATCACACATATGCAAAATATGTAACTCCTACAACTCAACAATAACAACATTAGCAAAACATGATTCAAAAATAGGAAAAACACTGGAATAGACATTTCTCCAAAGGTATGCAAATGGCCAATAAGCACAAGAACAGACATACATTATCACTAACCATTAAGGAAAACCAAATCAAAACTACATTATAATACCACTCCATCCCATCAGGATGGCTATTATCAATAAAACAGAAAAAAGCAAGTGTTGGCAAGGATGTGAAAAAATTAGAGCCCTTCCCTATACATTGTCTATGGGAATGTAAAATGGAACACCCACTATGAAAAACATTACGGTGGGAAGTTAAACAGAATTACCATATGACTCAGCAATCCCACTTTTAGCCTATACTCAAAGGAAGTGAAAGTAGGGTTTCAAACAGACATTTACACACCCATCTTCATGGCAATATTAGTCACATCAGCCAAAAGGTGCAAACAACCCAAGTATCCATCAAGAAATGACTGGATAAACCATTTTGTTTGCAATTTTATAAAACATTGCTCAGCCTTAAAAAGGAAGGAAATTCTGACACATGCTACAACATGGATGAACCCTGAAGACATGGTAAATAAAATAAGACAACTACCAAAGAACAAATATTGTATAATTCCACTTACATGACCTACCTAGAGTAGTCAAATTCATAAAAACAGAAAGTTGAATGGTGGTTGTCAAGGGCTAAGGGGGAGTGCAGAATGGGGAGTTAATGTTTAATTTGTACAGAGTTTCAATTCAGGAGAGATGAAAGGTTTTAAAACTGGATGGCGGTGATGGTTGCACAATAATGTGAATTTACTTAATGCCACAGAATGGAAAACTTAAATATGGTTAAAATGACAAATTTTATGTTATGTATATTTTGCCATAGTAAAAAAAAAAAAAAAAAAGTTGGGTTTACACACTACCTTACCACCCCCCCCCAAAAAAAAAAATGTTCACAACGCTACAGATCAAGATGATTATCTTGCAAATTCTACCAATCGTGTATATATACCCTTCTGGGAAAAAAAATTAAGAAGAAGAGGAAAGAACATTCTTTAAGTAATTCTAAGAGACTAGCACAACCTGTCTTACTAAAACTTTGAATGTCTGTTATGTTTTTGTACTACTGGATCCCTCAGAGAGTTTCTCCCAACTAGCTAACATTCTCAGTTCACAGATTATCAAAAGAAATTAACAAAGATTGCATGGGAAGCTGCTATGTTCCTAAATTACACCTTCTTTGTTAGTGGACGAGTGGTTATTATCAGCAACTTATAGGGCATTAAAAGAAAAGAAAACTACAATTTACAAACACAGATGCAAAAACTGTTGGGAAAAAAAAACCACATACAGACCAGCAATATATAGTAATATGACCAATATAATACAATCAAGATAGTTTTATTCCAGATATGGAAGGCTGATTTAACTTTTGAAAAATCAATAATTCACACATTAATAGAAAAAAGAAAAATTATATGATCATTGAGATTAATTAAAACTTCACTACAAAACAAAATAGAAGGAAACTTCCTTAATACTTAAAGGTTTCTACAAAGAAATCCCTTAACAAACCCCGTATTTCATGTGTGAAATTTGGAAAGCTTTTCTTTTGCGCCTAAAAAAGATGATTTGTATTCAACAATGCACCTGAAGGTGCTAGCAAGTGCAGAAGTCACAGAAGGAAGCTGCAAGACCAGAAATAGACACAGGCAGAGATAGTCAACTGATCTAGACAAAGTAGTACTCCCAAAGAGTGGCCAAGGACAGTCCTTTCACCCAAGAGTGCTGGTACAATGACCGTATGGACAAAATGCCTAGGGAAAAAATGACACGAGACCTCTTGGCACAGGGGTGGAATGGTGAGAGCCCTCATACTCTATGGAGATGAAAATCAGCACAATTACTGTGGAAACCTGACATTCTGTACTAAAGTATACCCTACAAACCAACAAGAAATAGAATTCCACCAAGAACCAGACATAAGAGAGGAGCCTGGGTGTCAGTCGGTTAGGCACACAACTCTTTTACTTTTGACTCAGGTCATGATCTCATAACTTGTGACATCAAGCCCCTCACCTTGATGGCGCAGAGCCTGCTTGGGATTCTAGGTCTCCCTCTCTCTCCACCCCTCCCTCGCTATCTCTCTAAAAATAAATTTTAAAAAATTTTAAGAAAAAGGAAACAGAGTGTTTAACAAACTATCAAGGGGCACATGGCTGTCTGATAAAATGATAAAGAGAAGTAGAGGAGCAGCAACCTCACAAGACAAGGAGAGGAATCCTCCAAGAGACAAGAAGCATCCTTGGGGATGTTCCTGCCACCATTCCATTTCTCAATCTGCATTGATGGTAAATGATTTTTAAAAAACTTTATTTTTATAGTTTTAGTTTCCAAAATATTATTGTTTTCTTTTAACAAATAGTTTATTGTCAAGTTGGTTTCCATATAACACCCAGTGCTCATCCCAACAAGTACCCTCCTCCATGCCAATCTCCCCCCTTCCCCCAAAACCCATCAATCCTGTTTGTTCTCAGCATTCAAGAGTCTCTCATGGTTTGCCTATCTACCTCTCCCCCACTATTTCCCACCTTCTACTCCCCCACAGTCCTCCGTTAAGTTCCTCCTCATCCTCCTATATGTGCAAACATATGGTATGTGTCCTTCTCTGCCTGAATTATTTCACTCAACACAACACCCTCAAGGTCCATCCATGTTGCTACACATGGCCAGATTTCACTCTTTCTCGTTCCCATGGAGTATTCCATGGTATAGATAAACCACATCTTCTTGATCCATTCATCCGTTGATGGACACTTAGGCTCTTTACATGTTATGGCTATTGTTGACAGTGCTGCTATGAACATTGGGATCCATGTGCTCCTATGCATCAGCATTTCTATATCCCTTGGGTAAATTCCTAGCAATGCTATGGCTGGGTCATAGGGGAGTTCAATTGTTAATGTTTTGAGTAACCTCCACACTGTATTCCAGACGGGCTGCATCAGTTTACATTCCCACCAACAGTGCAGGAGGGTGCCCATTTCTCCACATCCTGGCCAGCATCTAGTCCTCTGATTTGTTCATTTTAACCACTCTGACTGGCATGAGGAGGTATCTCAGTGTGGTTTTGATGTGTATTTACCTGATGAGGAGGGATGCTGAGCTTCATTTCATGTGTCTGGTGATCATCTGGATGTCCACTTTGGAGAAGTGTCTGTTAATTTATTTGGCCCATTTCTTTACTGGGTTGTGTTTTTTGGGTGTGGTGTTTGGTGAGTTCCTTATAGATTTTGGATATTAACCCTTTATCTGATATGCCACGGTTTGCCTCTCTCCCTCTCCCCCACTACTGCAACTATCTTTTCCCATTCTGTCAGTTGCCTATTAGTTTTATGGATTGTTTCCTTTGCTGAGAGGAAGCTTTTAATCTTGATGAGGTCCCAACAGTTTTTGTTCTTCATTCTCTTGCATTTGGGGATGTGTCAGGTAAGAAATTGCTGAGGTGGAGGCCAAGGAGGTTGTTTCCTGCTTTCTCCTCTAGGGTTTTGATGGTTTCCTGTCTCATGTCCAGGTCTTTATCCATTATGATTTTATTTTATTTTATTTTATTTTTTTATTTCTAGGAGAGAGAGAGAGAGACAGAGCAAGCAGGGGAGGGTCAGAGAGAGACGGAGACACAGACTCTGAAACAGGCTCCAGGCTCTGAGCTGGCAGTCAGCACAGAGCCTGACGCGGGGCTCGAACCCACGAACCGCGAGATCATGACCTAAGCGAAAGTCGGACGCTTAACCGACTAAGCCACCCAGGCGCCCCT
>NW_024081509.1:394419-457296 GCF_003009895.1 Hyaena hyaena
TGAATCCCACTTGATCTTGGTGGATAATTCTTTTTATGTGCTGTTGGAATCGATTTGCAAGGATCTTGTTGAGGATTTTTGCGTCCATATTCATCAAGGATATTGGCCTATAGTTCTCTTTTTTTGTTGGATCTCTGTCTGGCTTGGGAATCAGAGTGATGCTGGCTTCATAAAATATGAGTCCGGAAGTTTTCCTTCGATTTCTATGTTTTGGAATAGCTTGAGGAGAATTGGTATTAATTCTGTTTTCAACGTCTGGTCAAATTCCCCAGAGAAGCCATCAGGTCCAGAGCTCTTATTTGTTGGGAGATTTTTGATCACTGATTCGATTTCTTCAATACTTATGGGTCTATTCAGATTTTCTGTCTTTTCCTCTATGAATTTTGATAGTGTGTGTTTAGGAATTTGTCCATTTCTTCTAACTTGTCCAGTTTGTTAGCATATAATTTTTCATAGTATTCTCTGATAATTGCTTTTATTTCTGAGGGATTGGTTGTAATAAGTCCATTTTCATTCATCATTTTGTCTATTTGGGTGCTGTCTCTTTTCTTCTTGAGAAGCCTGGCTAGACTAGTTTTGTCGATTTTGTTTATTTTTTCAAAAAACCAACTCTTGGTTTCATTGATCTGTTCAATTCTTTCTTTGATCTCTATGTTGTTTATTTCTGCTCTGGTTTTTACTATTTTCACTTCTCCTACTGGGTTTGTGGTGCTCTTGTTGCTCTGCCTCTAGTTCCTTTAGGTGAGCTGTTGGATTTTGTACTTGTGCTTTTTCTAATTTTTTTTTAATGTTTTATTTATTTCTAGGAGAGAGAGAGAGACAGCGTGAGCAGGGGAGGGTCAGAGAGAGAGGGAGTCACAGACTGAAACAGGCTCCAGGCTCTGAGCTGGCAGTCAGCACAGAGCCCGATGCGGGGCTCAAACCTACCAACCGCGAGATCATGACCTAAGCGAAAGTCGGACACTTAACCGACTAAGCCACCCAAGCGACCCTTTTCTAATTTCTTGAAATAGGCCTGGAGTGCAATGTACTTTCCTCTTAGGACTGCCTTTGCCACATCCCATAGAGTTTGGACTGTTGTATTTTCATTTTCATTTGTTACCGTATATTTTTAAATTTCTTCTCTAATTGCCTGATTAGCCCATTTGTTCTTTTGTAGGGTGTTCTTTAACCTCCATGTTTCTGGAGGTTTTCCAGACTTTTTCCTGTGATTGATTTCCAGTTTCATAGCATTATGATCTGCAAGTGTGCACGGTATGATCTCAATTCTTCTGTATTTATTGAGGGCTGCTCTATGTCCCAGTATGTGATCTATCTTGGAGAATGTCCGTGTGCACTTGCGAAGAAAGTGAATTCCATGGCCTCAGGATGTAGAGTTCTAAATATATCTGTCAGATCCATCTGGTCCAATGTACCATTCAAGTCCTTTGTTTCTTTAGTGATTTTCTGTCTGGTTGATCTATCATTTGCTGTAAGCGGAGTAGTAAAGTCCCTACTATTAGCACATTCTTATCAATAAGACTGTTTTTGTTTGTGATTGTTTTAAATATTAGGTGCTCCCATATTTGGTGCGTAGACATTTATCATTGTTATTCTTCCTGATGGATAGACTCTGTAAATATTATATAATGCCTTTCTTCATCCCTTATTATTGTCTTTAATTTAAAGTCCAATTTGTCTGATATAAGTATAGCTACTCCAGCTTTCTTTTACTTCCCGTAGCATGATAGATATTTCTCCATCCCCTTACTTTTAATCTGAAGGTATCTTCCAGTCTAAAATGAGTTTCTTGAAGACAGCAAATAGATGGATTTTTTTAAAAATACATTCTGCTATCCATTCTGTCTTTTGACTGGAGCATTCTGCCCATTACAATTCAGTGTTATTATTGAAATATGTGGGTTTAGAGTCATTGTGTCCTTTGTGGGATTCGTGCTTGTGGTGGTGTCTCCGGTATCTTGCGTTCCTTCCAATACTTCCCTCAGAGAGTCCCCCTCAGGCTTTCTTGTAAGGCTGGCTTAGTGGTGACAAATTCTTTCAATTTTTGTTTATTTGTAAAGACTTTTTCTCTCCTTCTATTCTGAATGACTGGCTTGCTGGGTAGAGGATTCTTGGCTGCATATTTTTTTCTGTTCATCACATTGAAGATCTCCTGCCATTCCTTTTTGGCCTGCCAAGTTTCAGTAGATGGGTCTGTCACCACTCTGATAGGTTTCCCTTTGTGTGTTAGGGCCCTTTTCTCCCTAGCTGCTTTCAGAATTTTCTCTTAGTCCTTATATTTTGCAAGTTTCACTATGATATGTCGTCCAGAAAATCGACTCAAATTACGTCTGAGGGGAGTTCTCTGTGCCTCTTGAATTTCAACTTCTACTTTCCTCTCAGGTTGGGGAAATTCTCTGCTATAATTTGTTCAAGGACTCCTTCAGCAATTTTCCCCCTCTCTTCCTCTTCTGGAATTCTTATGATATGGATATTGTTCCATTTGATTTTATCGCTGAGCTCCTGAATTATTCTTTCATGCTCCTGGATCAGTTTATCTCTCTTTGGCTCAGTTTCTTCTTTTTCTATAAAAGTGCCTTTAAATCACTTATTCTCCTTTCTGCCTCTTCAATCAGTGCATTGGATGCCTCCAGTTTATAATGTATCTCATTTCTCCCTTTTTTTAATTCACCATAACTGTTTTTAAGCTCCAAAGTGTTTGTAGGCATAGTGTCTGATGTCCTCCATGCTTTTTTCAAGCCCGGCGATGAATTTTATGATTATTCTAAATTCTTGTTCAGTTATGTTGCTTATATCTGTTTTGACCAGTTCTCTAGCTGTCATTTCTTCCTGGAGTTTCTTTGGAGGAGAGTTCTCCCGTTCATCATTTTGGTTAGCTTTCTATCTCTTTAGTTTTAAAAGCTTGTACCCTCGGCCCCTGCGCGTTCTACTGTATTAGAGAGGGCTCTTTTGACTGTTCAGGGCCTGTCTGTTCAGGAAGTGTTCTTTGGATGGTGTCTCTTGGTTTCTCTTGTTGAGCGTTTGGATATTTTGTTTCCCTACTGTTAGTGGTATTTGGAACTCACCACCATGTGTAATTTGGTTTGTGTCTTGAGGCAGCCCTGGAAAAAGAAAACAGACAAGCAGACAGGGAACACAGGTACACATACGCACAGACAAAACCAATGAACACGCAAACCCAGGCTCAGGTAAAAACAGCTACAACAACAAAAAAACAGCTATCTGGAGGGGATGGGCGTGGTTTGGTATACAAAGGTATTGCCTCCACTTTGTCAGCCTGCTGCTTCCTGAGGGCCACCTTGGTGAATGTGGGGAGGAGAATGGTGTCGCCCCAGTCCCTTCTCAACCAGCCGTTGCAAATAACTTCTTCGGGTTCGATCTCCCTGTGCTGAGGATGTAGCCAAGGTGGACCGAGTTCTATGCCCCACGATCTGCTTCATTTCCAGGTCCCAGTCCACGGGCTTTGTTATACTGCCCTGAACAGTCCCGCAGGTTGCTGCTTTCCTGTTGCCGGGGGGAGGTTCAGTGGGGGGTGGGGGAAAGTGTCGCAGCCTCAGATCCACAGGGGTCAAGCAGCGATACAACCCGAGTGCACTCGGGGAATGTAGCAACGTCAGTTCCACAAGAGTCCGCATCGCTGCAGCGTGCCGCCGCCGCTTCAGCGGGCCACTGTGGCGCGTTCTGCTGCCGCTTCACCGGCGCTGTTGCCGCTTCAGTGGGCTGCTGTCCTGCGCGCAGCTGCAGCTTCACCCGGCACCAGGACTGCCTCCGCAGGCGTTGCTGCTGGTTCACCGGGCCACCGCCACCATGGATGGTGTCGGCACACGACCGTTCAGTTTTTCCTTGCGCCTCTGGGACCAGAGCACCTAGTTTAAAGTCAGCACCCCAGCCAGAGCTAAAAAACACTGTCTTTCCAAGCTGACGTTTTTCTCTCACCAGGGACGGTTCTATGAGTAATCTCAGCTTCTCTTTCCTTTCCGCTAGACTCGCAGCAGCTCTCCACCACTCACCAGTTAATCACTCACCACAGTTGCATGCAAGCCAGGTTCTCTCCCCTCCCTCCTTATCTCTGGGTTCCATCCCACTTTTATCTTCTCAGTTCGCACTCACGCACTTAGGGAGTTTCCTTCCCAGTGTACTCTGTCTCCTTCTCTTCCCAAACTCCTGTGGCTCAGTGTCCTACGACTTCAGGCCTTCTCTTTTTGAGAGATGGGCGAAATGTACGGAGCTCCCTACTTCTCCGCCATCTTGCCTCCTTCTTCTAAAAATATTTTTTAAACGTTTGTTTATTTTTGAGACACAGAAAGAGAAAGAGAGCGGTGGTGGTGCAGAGAGAAAGGGAGACACAGAATCTGAAGCAGGCTCCAGGCTCTGAGCGGTCACCACAGAGCCAAACATGGAGTTTGAACGCACAAACCACAAGATCATGATCTGAGCCAAACTTGGACACTTAACCAACTGAGCCAGCCAGGCACCCCAAATGATTTTCTCTGTGATCAATCACAGAGCTGTTTTCCGTACTTTTGACTATGTGTAATGTTTCATAATATAAGAAGACTTTAAATGAGTAAGTTTGAACTGCATAATCAGATTAAATTCCCTCAACCATACAGACTTTAAAGACAAAAATAACATTTAACTTCATAAACATAAATGAATGGTGCTAAAAATACTAGTGATACAGAAAATTAAAAACTATGCTCCATATCCTAGTGTTATTTTCTTCATGAGTTGTTACTTCTTATTTGAAACTCCTATAAGAAGACGGTCTACAATGGAAGAATAAAAAGCCCACCTTGCTTGAGCTTTCCTATAAAATAAAAAATGAACCCCAATTTCAATTTAATTCTATGAGTCCAGAAAGTCAGAACCATACACAGTATGGTGATATACACTCATCAAAAATGTCAAAGCTGAAAACTTTAAGAAAACAAGCTCCATTACAATTTGGTAAGCACTATAGACAGTACATATAGGGAAGTGCTCAGCTAAATATGGGAATTCCACAATTTAGTAATATCAGATAGGAATGAGTTTAGAAAGTCATTCCATATTGATGTTAGCCTCAAAGCTGAACTATATCTAATCATCTCAACAGTACCTTCTGGACAATAAGATATTGTGAGAGAGAGACCATACTCACAGAAATTTTATTACCATATATTGTTATTCAGGTCTTATTTTATCATTAGTTATTAGTGTTAATCTCTACAGTGCCTAATTTTTAAATTAAATTTGGAGAAGAGCCAAGATGGGAGAACAGCAAGCAAGTTGTTTTTTTTTGGTCACACATCCATGAAATACAGCCAGATCAACACTAAACCATCCTGCACACCTAGAAAACTGATTTGGGGATTAACACAACAATGTGCACAACCTGAACCACAGAACTCAGCATGTACATGGTGCAGAGAGGTGAACTTGGGGAGAGAGAAACTGCAGAGGCAGGGAGCTATTTTTGCTTGCAGAGAGAGGATAGAGATGGGGGTAGAGTATGGGAAAAGCCTCTCACCCCAAAAAGCAACTAGAGAGAAAGTGGAAAAATGGAAACAGTGCAGGGACTGAACTAAAAAGGGACAAAGGAGAAAGGAGAGTGTTTAAATTCCATTCAGACTCCATGCAGCAGCACAGAGTCTGAAACTCTGCACTATCTCACATTGCTATGGTGGGAAGGGCAAATCCCGAGAAGCAGAGTGAAGTCCAGGAGTCCTCGGGACACACAGGAAGAGGCAGTTTCCCTGCTGGGAAGACACTGGGTAGAGGAGGTACAGACCCCACACAGCCAGGGGTCCCAGTGATCACATTTGCTGGTGCTAAAACAAGGTCATTAAGGGTGAAGTCTGGTGCCAGATATGTACTTGGACTTTCCATAATCACTGAAACACTGCTCTTACACAATTGCCTGAACTTTTTCTGGAGCAGGCTGGAAGCCACACTCTCTGGGCATTGGCAGCAGCATGGCCCGCAAAAGTTTCTGGGTGTGGCGGCATACAGCCATTGCTCAGTGAGACCCTCCCACAGAGGGTCAGAATGGGTCAAAGCCACAGTCCCACAGAAGTAAGGGGTCAGGAAAAGCAGCCGCATCTGTGATAAAACACAGGAGGGAAGAGCCACCTGGTAACCTGCCAGTGTAGTCACAGACAGTGTAAAAGGGGGAGTGGGCAGAAGTTGGAAACAAAGAACCAGTGCACAACTGCTGGTTGGGGAGAACAGAGTTCCTATACTAGAGACTGGGTAGTTGGGTGATGCCATTTTCACCCCTCCCACGCAACACATACATGCCTACAAGCGCCACAGCAATCAACCCAAGTAAGGTAAGCAGCGCCATCTAGTGGAGAACGGAGCTGGTACACTAAGCCCCACCCAACTGGGTCAACCTCGCTCTTCAGGAACACCACAAGTCTCTCCACCTGCTTAGTTTACAGACTATAAAGTGCCTCATAGCTTGACTTCTGGGGGAAAACGATATAATGTCAATCGTATTTTACTCTGTTCGCTGATCCATCTATTGAATTTTCTTTTTTTTTCTTTTTCATTTCTTTTCTTTTTCTTGAATAAAGAGAAAACATTTTTTATTTTCAATTTTTATTAAAAATATTTTTAATTTTTTTCTAATACACTTTTTACTTTTTTGTAAATTTTCAAATTCTGTATTACTTCCACCATTTCATTTAATTATATTTCACCGTATTCATTTTTTCAAATTTACACACGGTTTCATTTCTTTTTTTTCTTTTTCCCCTTTTTTCTCTAACCTATCAAGCTCCTTCCAACACCCAGACCAAAACAGACCTAGGATCTAGCATCATTTATTTGATTTGTGTGTGTGTGTGTGTGTGTTTTAATTTGTTAATTTTATTTTTTTTTTTACCTCATTAATTCCTTTTATTACTTCAAAATGACAAAACGAAGGAATTCATCCTAAAAGAAAGAGCAGGAAGAAACGACAGCCAGGGACTTAACCAACACAGATATAAGAGATGTCTGAACCAGAATTTAGAATCACGATAATAAGAATACTAGCTGGGGTCAAAAATAGATCAGAATCCTTTTCTGCAGAGATAAAAGAAGTAAAAGCGAGCCAGGATGAAATAAAAAATGCTATAACTGAGCTGCAATCTCAAATGGATGCCACGGCGACAAGGATGGATGATACAGAGAAGTGAATCAGCAATACAGAGGACAAACTTATGGAGAATAATGAAGCAGAAAAAAGGAGGGAGACTAAAGCAAAAGAGCATGATTTAAGAATTAGAAAATCAGTGACTCATTAAAAAGGAAGAACATCAGAATCATAGCGGTCCCAAAAGATGGAGAGAGAGAAAAAGAGGTAGACGGGTTATATGAGTAAATCATAGCAGAAAACGTATATAACCTGGGGAAAGACACAGACATAAAAATCCAAGAAGCACAGAGGATTCCCATTAGATTCAACAAAAACTGACCATCAACAAGGCATATCATAGCCAAATTCACAAAATACACAGACAAAAAACATGAAAGCAGCAAGGGGAAAAGCCTTTAATCTACAAGGCAAGACAGATCAAGTTTAGAGCAGACCTATCCACAGAAACTTGGCAGGCCAGAAAGTAGTGGCAGGGTATATTCAATGTGCTGAACTGGAAAAATATGCAGCCATGAATTCTTTATCCAGCAAGACTATCATTCAAAACAGAAGTAGAGATTAAAAGTTTCCCAGACAAATGAAAATTAAAGGAGCTCATGACCACTAAACCAGCCCTGCAAGAAAGTTTAAGGGGAACTTTCTGAGGGGAGAAAAGATAGACAGATAGATACATACATACATACATACATACATACCAAAAGCAACAAAGACTAGAAAGACTTTCTGAGGGGAGAAAAGGAAAGAAGGAAGTGACGGAGGGAGGGATGAAGGAAGGAAGGAAAATAAATGAATGAATGAATACCAAAAGCAACAAAGACTAGAAAGTATCAGAGAACACCACCAGACACTCCAACTCTACAAGAAACATAATGGCAGGGGCGCCTGGGTGGCTTAGTCGGTTAAGCGTCCGACTTTCACTTAGGTCATGATCTCGCGGTTCGTGGGTTCGAGCCCCGCGTCAGGCTCTGTGCTGACTACCAGCTCAGAGCCTGGAGCCTGTTTCAGTCTGTGACTCCCTCTCTCTCTGACCCTCCCCTGTTCACGCTGTCTCTCTCTCTCTCCTAGAAATAAATAAAACATTTAAAAAAAAAAAAAAACCATAATGGCAATAAATTCATATTTTTCAGTACTTACTCTAAACGTCAATGGACTAAATGCTTCAATCAAAAGACATAGGGTAACAGAACGGATAAGAAAACAAGATCTGTCTATATGCTGTTTACAAGAGACCCACTTTAGACCTAAAGACCTTCAGATTGAGAGTATGGGGATGGAGAACCATCTATCATTCTAATGGTCAATAAAAGAAAGCCTGAGTGGCCATATCTAGACTATCAGACAATCTAGACTTTAAAATAAAGACTGTAACAAGAGATGAAGAAGGGCATTATAACAGTACCTTCTGGAGACACCACCCAAGAAAAGGTTCTCTAGAACTTTCTAAAATAGTCCAATTCAGAAAGTAACAACAATTAACAGAAAAATCATTTCTTATATATAATCTAAATCTCTGTGATTTGGATTATCTTCATTTTCCACTTATACGCCCATCAGTGAAAATGGCAAATAATTGATTTCTCTTTGTGACGTATCCTTTCAAATAAAAAGGCAAGAATAGGTTAGATCAAGATAAACTTTCCTCAGTGGAAGTTCCAGAAGTTAAGATGTCATACCCATGATGCCAGGCCAGGCTAACTCTTCATGGTCATCCCTTTCCTTTCCCGGTGCCAGGTGGTTGAACCGATCCAGATGTTCTAACAGGCCACCTAGCAGAGGGACAGCTCCAGCCTCCTGCATGAGACCAGCATTTTTACTGAGCAGAAGCACTATAGAAACTACAAGTTCTGGAAGGAGAACACCTAAATTTTAAAAGAAAGAAAAAAGCATTAAGATTTAAATAAAAACATATATCCTATAAAACTACTTCCTAAGCTTGTTCTATGTTTAAATTCTGATAAATCACAAAATAAGGAAAGCATATTTATATAGGATTATTTTATCTTTCATTTTGAAAGAGACAAAGGTATCAAACAGAACCCTCTGAGTTACAAAAATACTTTTCAAAAACACTGTTTCAACACAGAAGTATTAACTAGTCTTTTATTAAAAAAAACTAAGTGTTTACAACTAAGTTTACTATTAGTAAAAAAGTACTTAATAAAAATGCTCTACTGTCACAGAATTAACCTGAAAACATATTAAGCAATACTGGAACTTATTAAGGTCCTGAAAGGTGCAATTAATTTTTATGCTGCTGAAATAAAATTAGACAATTCCCAATAACCTCATTATTGAAATGTTAAAAATGGTTGTATGACTCTAAATCACTAATTACATTTACAGTGACACAACTCCTAAACCAACAGAATTTTCAGCAAGTAAAAAAAGAAAAGGAGAAAAGACAACATGACTAGAACATGTATGAGGCAAAGACATGCAGGTTTACCAGGGAATGATAAATTTAAAGTCTCATCAATCTCCGAAATAAATAAATGTCTGAAGGTAGGATATAAAAAAGGTACCAGTGAAGTCCCCTTCCACAATGCAGGCCACCTCTGCAAAGTGCCGCCAGCTGGTAGAAGCAATGCTGGCTGCCACAGGCAGTATATCTCCAATGTGTGTGCACAAAAGGGCTGTGTATTTCTTCAGCAAGGAACCGACACCCATAAGTTCAGGACCTTGACGAAGGACACAGAAAATTTCATTTTTACCATTAAAATTTACTTTGTAAATAAGTCACATTGATTCACTAATCCACCCTCATCTATTCATCTTTTACATATAACAATTTTCTCAAAGGAGAAAATTAACCCATAGTCCCTGGCTCTTATATCACAGAATTTAAGAAACAGTGAATTTGGTTATGTCAATTTTTATACACTGTACTATATAATACTTGGAAAGTTTATTTCATATAAATATTAAAGTCATAATTTATAGGATTTTAAAGTATATCTAATACACACAACTGTTATCAAATTTCAAGTCTTATAATACTTGCAAATTACTCTCAATGAACAAAGTCGGGCATTTTTTCAGTCTCATGAACTCTAACTTTTCTTCCCACTTGGCTCTTAATAGCTTTTCAATCCTCGTGACTTTGTCTTTGAGATGTCTCTTTCACACTATAAGTTCACCTGTTTCAACATGAAATTTCCTATAATCTACAACTAAGATATTTTAGAATACAGTATCTATAAAAATATTAACAACAGCAGCGGATGTTTCCATCCTTGACAGAGAACACCAGCTTACAGAGAGCCACTTCTGAGCTTGTGGAAAAGTACTCTAATCTATGTAATGCACAGAACTAAGTGCTTAAATATCATCCTATTTTAATCCTCATAGGCACTCTCGGATGTTATTCCAGTTCCGCAGGTGAGCCACCTACAGCCCCGAGGTAAGTCTCAGACTTAGTCCCATTTCCAGTGCTAATAAGCCAGTGCTATAACTGAGACTCAGCCTTCCTCCAATGATGATTTATTGCTTGCATTACACTCGACCTGGTCTTCCAGTGTAATAGACAAATACTATGTCACCACTTTGTTCCCACATTATGATGGTATCCAACACTCTGTAACAGACATGTAGAATAAATCTGATAAACTGTAAGACTAACCTGAACATAAAGGAAATTAGTTTTGATGTCCAAAGAACTTAAATATTAAGACAAAGAAATAAAAAATATTGAGTCTAATATCTGTCCAAAAAAAAAAAATGGATACAAAAAGAAATTCTCCCCAAATGGGTACATTTAATAACGTAAGAACTACACACCCAGAAATGTAGAATAGGCATGTCAAAAGGTTAAATTAAAAAGTCAAAAATACACACAAGACATTTTAATTTTAAGCAACTTACTAGATATATCTGAGGTCTGACCAATACTTTCTCCTGGATAAAGTTTACTGATAAGTAGGCGCTGAAAGCGCAGCAACAAATCCAATGAAGCAGTTCTTTCACGACTATGTTGCTCAAAGTCTAGACATGATGAAATCCGACGGGCAACATCTTTCAATCTGGCTACTGTCTGAGAAGCAATATTTCTATGCAGAGAAAGAAGATTACAAAATTTAACAAGATATTTTTTAAAAAGAATTTTTAAAAAAGTATTAAGAAATCACAACAAAAACTAAAATCAGAAATATAGATCTAGATCATGCACCCAGGTGACCTGCCGACAGCTTCCTTCCCCAAATGAGTCAGATATGTCTGCAGTAAACACAACCTCAGTCAAAACTGAGAAAAGCAGCATAGAAGTTATAAAAGATATAATGATGCCCTTCCCTTTACAAATCTGCTCTGAAGAGCTGTGTGGAATGGTCCAAAATGACAGAAAACAAACTTTGAGGAATAAAACAACTGTGTTGTTATTTTTGTCCAAAGCTGCATTTTAAATATAGATGTGACACTATTCTTAAAGACAAGATTTACTTGCCTTTCTGTATCTGCCTCACAAATCTGCCTGGAGATCTACTCAAGTAAGTACCTAGGGGGGCAATGCAGGGGGCAACACAGGGCTCAGAGAGTACAGGAAGAAGACCAAAGTGGGTACAAACAGACTGGGTCAGAGTAACAGGTGCTCAAACAATACAGCAAAGAAACAAGCAGAGGTTCCAATTCCAACTGTGGGATATAACTTGAGACACGAACCATCAATTAATAGGATGAAAAAGGAAGAAAAACGTGGGTCCCAAAAGTAAACTTAGAACAGTAGTAAAATGTTCTGGCTCCACAAGCAGCTTGAAAAGGAACAAAGGGGGTGCCTGGGTGGCTCAGTTGGTTAAGCATCCGACTTTAGCTCAGGTCATGATCTCAAAGTTCATGGGTTCCGGCCCCGTATCAGGTTCTGTGCTGGCAGCTCAGAGCCTGGAGCCTGTTTCAGATTCTGTGTCTCCCTCTCTCTCTGCCTTTCCCCTGCTCATGCTCGGTCTCTCTGTCTCAAAAATAAGTAAACTATAAAAAAAAAAGAAAAGAAAAGGAACAAGGGCAGGGAGTCAAGTCAAGATAAGAGTAGGAAGGGGAATGGACACTGTAGGTGATAGAGTGCCAGGCTACTAGGACTGATTCTGCAATGCTAAGCCAGTCACTGAAACTTCAAAAGGAGAGTATGTCCTGTTTATGTCTGAAGAAGTAAGTTTGGTATGAGTGTGAATGTAGACATGGAACACCAGATAAGACCCTGCCACCCAGGGACAGGCCCACCACCGGTCAAACAAAGCCTGATCCCTGGTACTGAGAACAGAATGAAGAAGTTGGTTAGTGGAATAAAGAGCTAAAGCAGCTGTTGGGCTGCTGTCAAAGTAGCTCCATCTCAGCCAGAGGGGTTAGGGCTAGCTAGCCAACACCAGACACTGCCACTGAGCAGGTGAGTCTGGGAACTCTGCATAACACCAAGGCACAGACATTCTGTTCCACTCCTTTGACTTCTAACATGACAGCAGGTTTGTGAAAAATGCACTTGCCTCCATAATTCATTCCTGGAACAGCACTGTGAGAAAGGAGAGGAGCAGGAAACATTTGAGGAGTCCCAACACAACTCCAATACACATCTTAAAGTTGTTAAGAAAGAACAGCAAGAAGCCCTTGGCTAGTGGACAGGGCTACTCTGTCCACACAAAATGAAGGTGGATGCTCACTGGGTCTTGCCTCTTGTCAACCTCACCTTTCTATTCTACTACCTGATACTCTGCCTTGACAGTAGGGAAAAAACGGGTTTCATGCTATACAAGAAGGAGCAAAGGACACTAATAAAAAATAACAAAAATTTTAACTTATTTCCTTAATAAAAAATTCTGAACCATAATCAAAACGTATAATTCTGGTAGAGTTCACTAATTAAAATATCTTCATAGCTCTTGATTTTCAAATATAAGTGTTTTTCTGAGGCTCCTTGCCAGTATAAGACTAAAGAATTACTCTGAAATCTGTTTCACAGTTTATTCTTGGCAAACTGCAATTTCTTCAACTTGTTGTCCGAGGAATAAAATATACACACAAAACATCTCTAAAATCTCTTCCTTCTTTAGACTATTTTTCAACAACTGCATCAGCTAAGTCAACCCAATGAGCTACTTTCAGTCATGCCTAAGGTAAGAAAATGTCAAAGTCTCCCTCTACATGCAGAGAAGCACATTTTCTACATTTATGAAAAAAGTCTGGATTGTAGGCACTCTGTTAGTGAGAAAGGTGTAGATTCATTTTCCTTTCTCTATATTCTAAAACCTACGTAAAGTGTTATTCACTTCCAGGCTTCAGTTTTTGGGTTTCTTAGGCAGGTATATCATTATTATAAAACTGCTGTGGAGCCAGCTCCTCCCTGTGTGCCAAAGGTTCAGCAGACAACCTATGAAATGGTCTAGAAAGTGCTATCCAATAGTAACATAATGCCTGGGAGTCACAGATGTAATTTAAAACGTTCTGCCAATCACTGGGCCACCTGGGTGGCTCAGTCAGTTAAGCATCCAACTCTTGATTTCAACTCAGGTCATGATCTCACAGTTTGTGAGACTGAGTCCCAAATCAGGCTCTGCACTAACAGTGAAGAACCTGTTTAGTATCCCCTCTCTCCCTCTCTTTCTGCCCCTTCTCTGCTTGTGCTCTTTCTCACTCTCTCAAAATAAATGAACTTAAAAAAATTTTTAATGTTCTGCCAGATACATTAATAAAGACAAAAAAAAATGCAAAACCAGGATTAATAAAGTATCCCAATATACTGAAATTATTTCAAAATAAAACTTAAACTCTAAAAACACACTTAAAAGTTTTCTAACAACTGAATCAAGCCTAAGGTTTTAAATTTGAATTTTAATAAATAATTAATAATTCAATTAAAATAACTGGATTTTATTTAATAAAAAATAAAACTTCAGTGTCTCAGCTACACTGGACACATTTCAAATGCTAATCAGTCAAACATGGCAAGTGACAGCCAGACTGCACAGTAACAGGCATCAATGGGTAAATCAAACAGCTCTCTCCATACCAAGGGAATAAATAGGCTGGGCAACATACCATGGGCCAACATCAGGGAATACAGCACTCACTCTAGACCAGAGACACCAGGAAGCATGACACAGCCTCTTCAGCAAAGGGTAGGGCACTCAAGAACTCGATATTGCTTCAAGAAACACATGCTTTATGTTTTAAAACTTCTGCATAGAGCTTTATCTTTTAATTACAAAGCATTCAATTTCCATTTTCTCATTTGATCCTTAATTAACTCTGTGAACACTGCTCCTTTTATTACTCTGTCAGTTACCACACTGGGGAGGGTTTCACTTGTCAATTTTATATAAGTGAAATCTTCTAGGAATAAATCCCAGGGTCTTTCCACTACCACCAACTACACTGAATTAATTCACTTTCAACCTGCTGTACTGAAGATCAGAATGTATGAGATGCTCATCAAAAGGAACAATCATCAGATTAAACAAAACACAAAAATAGGGAAACTTTTTTTAGTTAGCATTTACTATAATCTACTTAAAGAACTAGCTCTAAACGTTCCTCTTAAAAGTTCATTATGTAGGGGTACCTGGGGGGCTCAGTCGCTTAAGCAGCTGACATCGGCTCAGGTTGTGATCTCACTGTTGGTGAGTTGGAGCCCTGTGTCAGGTTGTGTGCTGACAGCTCAGAGCCTGGAGCCTGCTTTGGATTCTGTGTCTCCCTCTCATTCTGTCCTTCCCATGCTTATAATGTGTCTCTCTCTCAAAAAATGAATAAATGTTTAAAAAAATTGTTTTAAAAGTTCACGATGTGTCCAGTAAATTCTGGTGCTTCAGGTATGGACATTAGACTGCTCCCACACCAGCAGCATACCACCCACCACTCTTGGTGGGACATGCATGTAGAGCCCCCCGCTCTTTGAACTTAGCTACCTAAGCCAACACTCCAAAATACTTTCTCTATATGTAGAAAATGAAACCAGAAGCCAAGTTTACACAGAAAAGAGTTTTGTTAAATAGAAGAGCCGGGAGTTCTCCATTGTCTAACAAATATCTTTCAGAAATCACCTTGCTTTTTTGGTCTTTTTGAAGGGCACTGAAACGTTGGCTGACATTTTTCAGCAACAATGACTGATCACTTCAGCCCAAGGTTCCTGTTTATATTCTGACTCTTGACTTATTCTTATCTCCTCCCAAAAGGGCCTTCAGAAATAACGCTCACCATTCTTTTACTTACTTCAGCATTCAACTTAAAAGTTGTCTATGGCATCCAGATGACCAACAGACATATGGAGAGATGCTCAACAATGCTCATCATCAGGGAAATACAAATCAAAACCACATCGATATACCACCTCACACCAGTCAGAATGGCTAAAATTAACAACTTAGGAAACAAGAGATGTTGGTGAGAATGTGGAGAAATGGGAACACTCTTGCACTGTTGGTGGGAATGCAAACTGGTACAGCTGCTCTTGAAAATGTGTGGAGATTCCTCAAAAAATTAAAAATAGAATTACCCTACAACCCAGCAATAGCACTACCAGGATTTATCCAAAGGATACAGGAGTTCTGATTCATAGGGGCACATGTATCCCAGCATTTATAGCAACGCTATCAACAAAAGCCAAACTATGGAAAGAAACCAAATGTCCATCAACAAATGAATGGATAAAGAAGATGTGGGTTTTTTTTCCTTTTTTATCTTTTTTTTTTTTTTTTACAAATAGTTTATTGTCAAATTAGTTTCCACATAACACTCAGTGCTCATCCCCACAAGTGCCCTGCTCCATGCCCATCCCTCCTCCCCCCCACATCCATCAGTCCTCAGTTTTTGTCAGCATTCAAGAGTCTCTCGTGGTATGCCTCTCTCCCTTTCCCCCACCATTTTCCCCCTTCTTCTCCCCCTTGTTCCTGTTAAGTTCCTCCTAATCCTCCTATACGTGCAAACATATGATATTTGTCCTTCTCTGCCTGACTTATTTCGCTCAGCATAACACCCTCCAGGTCCATCCATGTTGCTACACATGGCCAGATTTCATTGTTTCTCATTGCCATGTAGTATTCCATGGTATAGATAAACCACATCTTCTTGATCCATTCGTCTGTTGATGGACACTTAGGCTCTTTCCATGTTTTAGCTATTGTGGAGAGTGCTGCTATGAACATTGGGGTACATGTGCTCCTATGCCTCAGCATTTCTGTATCCCTTGGGTAAATTCCTAGCAGTGCTATTGCTGGGTCATAGGGGAGTTCTATTGTTAGTTTCCTGAGGAACCTCCACACTGTTTTCCAGAGGGGCTGTACCAGTTTACATTCCCACCAACAGTGTAGGAGGGTGCCCGTTTCTCCACATCCTCGCCAGCATCTAGAGTTCTCTGATTTGCTCATTTTATGCACTCTGACTGGCGTGAGGTGGTATCTCAGTGTGGTTTTGATTTGTATTTCCCTGATGAGGAGTGATGCTGAGCATCGTTTCATGTGTCTGTTGGCCATCTGGATGTCCTCTTTGGAGAAGTATCTGTTCATATCTAAAGAAGATGTGGTTTATATATACAATGGAATACTACTTGGCAATGAGAAAGAATGAAATCTTGCCATTATACAACGACGTGGATGGAACTAGAGAGCATTATGCTAAGTGAAATAAATCAGTCAGAGAAAGACAGTTATCATATGCTTTTACTCATATGTGGAATTTGAGAAGCTTAGCAGAAGACAATGAGGGAAGGGAAGGGGAAAAAATAGTTTCAAACAGAGAGGGAGGCAAACCATAAAATGCTCTTAAATACAGAGAAGACACTGAGGGTTGATGGGGAGAAGGTATGGGAGAGAGGAGAAAATGGGTGATGGGCAATGAGGAGGGCACTTGTTTGGATGAGCACTGGGTGTTGTATGTAAGTGATGAATCATGGGAATGTATTACCAAAGCCAACAGCACATAGTATACACTTTATGTTAGGTAACTTGACAATAAATTATATTAATTAATTAATTTTAAAAACAAAAAAAGTTGTCTTAGAAAGTAATACATATAAATCTATGATATATGCAACGAGACAATGACACAACCAATTTAAAAAAGTAAGCCTGCCACAATGATTTTCATTTGCATCTACTGCTTACTAATGAGGCTAAGAATCTTTTCCTATTTATCATACACTCCAATTTTCTCTTGTTTAAAAACCTTTAGAATCTCCAGTTCTACCTCACATACTCCAACCTCTCCCCTCATCTATATGTAAGAATCTGCTCTTAAAACAGTGTCGAGGTTCCTCAAAAAGTTAAAAATAGACCTTACGACACAGTAATCATCCTACTGGGTATTTACCCAAAGAATACAAAAACATGAATTCAAAGGGATACATGCACCCCTATGTTTACAGCAGCAATATTTACACTAACCAAATATGGAAGCAACCCAAGTGTTCCTTAATAGATGAATGGAAAATGAAGATGTGGTGTGTATATACAATGAAATAGTATATGAAAATGAAAAAAAATGAAATGTTGTCATTTGCAATGACATGGATAGAGCTAGAAAGTATAATGCTAATAAGTCAGCAGAGAAAGACAAATACCATATGATGTCACTCATACATGGAATTTAAGAAATAAAACAAATGAGCAAAGGAGGGAATAAAAGATAGACAAAGAAACAGACTCTTAATTACAAAGAACAAACTAATGGTGACCAGATGGGAGGGGGTTGGGGGTGGCTTAACGAGGTGATAGAAATTAAGGAGTGTGCTTAAAATGAGCACAAGGTGATATATGAAACTATTCAATTACTATACTGTATACCTAAAACTAATATAACACTGTATGTTAACTAACTTTAATTAAAATAAAAACTTAAAAGATTCTGCTCTTTATCCCAAAACCTATGCTACATAATTTTCAAAGTATTCCTCAATAGCCAAAACACATTTTTCAGACCCTAGTGCTAGATGTCACTATCTTACTATGAAAACCAATAATCCTCCTATTAAAACATATCTAATACTATTTACCTAAGAAGCTGTTGTATGAGCTGAACCAGAGGTAAACATTGTTTTCCAGAAGATTCATAGATCCCAGTATTAATAAGATCTTTATCCAATGGAGTCCTACTTCTATGAAATGTTGAGGCATTGGCTTCCTGTTCATCAATTTCTTTTTCCTTCTGTGCTTCTTTTTTGGCTTCCATATCCTGTAATCCATATAACAAAAACTGGTTATCAGTTATCTTAGTAGCAAGTATGAATACATCATGAGCTGAGCCCTGATCTTACAGCCTAGATGTCCCAGCCTCTGTGCACTAACTCACAAACCACTTGATGAATGGGCCCACATCCACTTGCGGGAAACCCCATTGCTCAGGTGCTCCGTTTCTAAACAGACTATTTGTCCTATAAATCCATTATCCAGGCTGCCATTGCTGACAGTCTCCAGGTTCCTTCTGTAAAGCGTCTAAAATCTTTACTCCTGCTACTGGATCTAAGAAATACCTAATGTGATCTGCCCCCCACTCCCACACACAGTCTATCTATTTTGTAAACATGAAGAAAGAACTCAAGAATGAGAGGATATATTCCCAACTCATGTATCCAATAGGAGACATATGTCTAGAATAAAGAATTCTCCCAACTCAATAATTAAAAGATAATTAAGTTAAAAATAAGTAAATGATTTGAATAGATGTATCTTCAAAGATGATATATAAGTGGCTAATAAGCACATGAAAAGATGTTTGACATCATTAGTCATCATGGAAATTCACATCTGTTAGGATGGCTATAATAGAAAAGTTGAACAGTAGCAAGCACTGACAAGGATGTGGAGAAATCAGAACCCTCATACATTGCTGCTGGGAATATAAAGTGGCACAGCCATTTAAGAAAATAAATCTGACCATTCTTCAAAACATTAAACACAGAGATACTATAAAACTCAACACCACTCCTAGGCATACACCCATAAGAAAAAACATTTTGAAAAAAAAATCTGTCCACACAAAACCTATATACAAATGTTCACAACAGCATTATTCATAATAACTTAAAAGTAGAAACAACTAAATGTCCATCAGCTGATGAATGGATAAACAAAATGTGCTATGCCATACAATGGAATATTACTTAGCAATTTTAAAAAATGAAGTATGACATGAATGAACTTTGAAAACACTAGGCTAAGAAGCCAGACACAAAAATTCACATATTGTATAAATCCACATGAAATATCCAGAGCTAGAAATTCTTTAGGAGACAGAGAGTAGATTAGTGCTTGTCAATGGTTGAGAGGAGTAGGGAACAGGGGATGTGACTGTTAAGAGGCACAGAGTTTCCTTTTGGAGTAATGAAAATGTTCTGAAATTACTGATGATGATGGGTGCACAACTCTGCGAATATACAAAAACTACTGAATTATACACTCTAAAAGGGTGAATTTTATAGTATGTGAATTAGATCTCAATAAAGCTATTATTTTTTTTAAAAAAGGCAGAAAACAAAAATAGAAGGTTTCTTTGCTAGTCAAACACAACCAATACTCCTAAGGACTTCTTATATACCACGCATTGTTCTAGTACCCAAATTTACTGTGAAAAGGCAAAAAAAAAAAAGTCCTTTTCTTTCTAATGGCAAAACCCAAAAGAGTCTAAACACCAATAATCCATCCCAGTCCTTGAGGGGTACAGGGATGAAGACTCAATCTCAGTGGTGGGAAGGGTAAGAAGGCAACATAAATCAGAAAAATGAATAATGTGCATATTTTTAATCCAGCACAATTTCATTTCAATTTCTAGAATTCTTTCCTATTAATCATTCTTATACTCTTTATTCAATGACTTAAAATCCATAAGAATATACTGAAAGGTGCCTGGGTGGCTCAGTCAGTTAAGCATCCAACTCCTGATTGTGACTCAGGTCATGATCTCACAGTTCTTGGTATCAATCCCCACATTGGGTTCTGCACTAACAGCATAGATCCTGCTTGGGATTTTCTCTCTCCTCTTTCTCTGTCCCTTCCCCCACTCATGCACACTCTTTATCAAAATAAATTTAAAAGCATTTTTAAAAAGAATATAATAAATAATTATAGTAGTAAAAATGTCTAAAACCTAAATGGTCAATAATATTTATAAAAAATAAAAAGGAATATGAAGGAAATCCTTTTCACAAGACAGATTTCCCCAAAGCAACAGAACAAATGGATATAGTAAAATATACAACATAGAAAACATGGCAACCTGATGAGTAAAAAGGATGTGAATTGATATATCATTGAAACTAATTCTAGCCCCATAATCAGTATGATTAATAAATATCTGCATCTTCAAAAGTCTGAAAGACAATACAACAAAAATATTAATATTGGCATCTTAACAATTCTTAAATATGATGTTTTTGTTTATGTCTTTCTGTAGCTTTATAACAATTTTGCTTTAAAATAAATAGCCTTTTAGTTATCTTTTAGGCTTCTTTTTTTTTTTTTTTTAATTTTTTTTTAATTTATTGCTAGGAGAGAGAGAGACAGCGTGAGCAGGGGAGGGTCAGAGAGAGAGGGAGACACAGACTCTGAAACAGGCTCCAGGCTCCGAGCTGGCAGTCAGCACAGAGCCCGACACGGGGCTCGAACCCACGAACCGCGAGATCATGACCTAAGCGAAAGTCGGACGCTTAACCGACTAAGCCACCCAGGCGCCCCTAGGCTTCTTAATATATAGATCACAATCTATGTCCTTTCTACCTCTGCAACACCCTCCATCACCTGAAAAGTCCCTCCCTCTCTCCAGCAGGAAGTGAGGAATAAATATCTGCTAACTAAATTAATGGATTCTAAAAATACCACTTGGGTCATGTCTGGCCCACCCGTGGACTGCCTCTGCCTGTTCTCTGTCAGGGCTCCCATCAGGTAAGCTGTCACACAGAGCTGTGTGGGGGAGAAGAAGAAAAGGAAGAGGCTTGCAGTTAGCAAACCTACCACTCATTAGTCCCAACACCTTAGTAAATCACTATACTTTTGTAGTACTTATGTCCACAACTATAAAATGGAATTTTAAACCACTTTTTCCACTCAACACAGATGGCAAAGTTAAAAGAGAAAATGAAAGTAGAGTACCCAGCATAGTACCTGGAAAATAATAGCTATACAAAGAACTACAGTTGTTCCTTATGTTATATATATTTCTTCTACCTTGTTTTCAAATCAAAGTACTTAGGTATGTTTTCAAAGACATTTTTAATATATTTACTTCATCTAATTTTATCAGTGTTATTTTTTTGTGTCTCCCTCTCTCTCTGACCCTCCCCTGCTCATGCTGTCTCTCTTTCTCTCAGAAATAAATAAAAACATTAAAAAAAAAATTTTTTTTAAAGTAGCTTTGTAGAATGAAAAATAATCAAAGGTCTATCAACAGGAGAATGGATAAACAAATAGTGCCGTAATCATACAATGAAATACTCCTCAATGGTAAAAACAACAAGTTTTTGAGATGAGTCTGAAAATTATCAATGTAAAATAAAGCAGACATAAAATAGTACATACTATATGATTCCATTTATGTGGCATTCAGAACTGACAAAACTAATTTAATCTGAGAGAGGATGGAAGTCCTAGCTTGAAGTGCAAAGAGGTACAATGGCACTTTCTAGAGTAATGGAAATGATTCATAATATGATTAGGTTATCTGTCACATTCATTTAAATAGATAAAAATGGGTATTTTTATCATACTTAATATCTAAAGTTTAACTAATAAAATAAAAAAAGGTTTAATTACAGAAAATATTTGGATGTTACTAACCATTTTATGGTTCAATTTTTCAATAATTCTAGCAAAATGTTGTTATTTCTTCATCTGACTACAGTGTTTCAATCTCAGCTTACTGACAGGTAAAATTTGCATCTGTCAGCTCACATACATACTCCTAGAACCATACCTGAATTTCTGCAGTAATAGCTGCATTTAAGGCCGACTCTAAGCCTCCATCAGCCATCAAGCTGCCCACCAGAAGATCAATCATGAATCGACGACCTGGACTTATGTTTACTTCATTGCCTGAAACTGGAAAGGGAAAGTGTTTTTGACAATGGGAGGTAAGTGCCAACACCCTTTGGCACTCGTATGCACCCACCACTCCACCCCATCCCTAAACCCACCTGCACAGGGCAGGAGAGCAGAGAGCGCCCGGGCCCTTTCCTCAGCGGTGGGGAGAAGCACAGACCACCCGCTCTGCAGCACAGCCTGGGCAGCTGCCTGCACAGTGCTTAGCACACCCGCACTGCTGGCCAGAGCCACCACGGTCTGTTTCAGGCTGTTGAGGAGGACACTGCCCAGACCTAAACCAAGGAATTCTGGGTCAACCTGGTGACTAATGGCAGCATGCAACTGAAAGGAGAAAAATAATTTTAATTTAGAAATCTTAAAAACAAGTGTATTTCAAATCTTGTTGAAGATTATATAATACCTCAAATTGATTTTTACTCAAATAATAAAAGAAAAACTTCTGATATATAAATTTTTTAACTAGAATAAAAAATTTTACTCATACTAGTTGAGAGTCCATGTTAAGGTATTTTTAAGAGGAATTTTTTAAACCTACTATAAATACAAATATGGAAGAGCTCAAGATCAACAGAGAGGTTAAATCATGTGGAAATAGCAACCTCTACCCCACCCCCAACCATCTGCACCAAATACAGAGAAATAGTGAGTATAATACAACCAAAAAGCTGTTAAAAGATTCAGGGGCACCTGGATGGCTCACTAAATTGAGCATCTGACTTCGGCTCTCAGGTCACAGCAATGCAGTTTGAGAATTTGAGCCCCACATTGGGCTCACTGCTGTCAGTGCCCAGCCTGCTTTATATCCTCTGTTCCCCTCTATCTCTGCCCCCCTCTTAACAATAAACATTTAAAAAATGTTTTAAAAAAGATTATATAGTTAGGGTGACGTATACAAGGAAGTTCCTCAAGGGCCAAACCAGAACTCACAGAGATATACAGAGCAGGAGCCAAGAGGTTCTGGGCTCTAAGAACAGATCAAGGCCTTGGGGCATGAGATCCCAATTGCCCATTACAGCCCACTGAACATGAACTTCCTGCAGAAGTTTGGGAGCCACTGAAATTCACCCAACTATTGCCAGCCAGGGCTTAAAGACAGCACTGTCCATAAAGGCTTTGGGTAGAAAGAAACCCCACAATAAACCAGAGACTTGACAGATGTAAAATCTGCCCTGTGAGCAGATGTGAACTCAAATTTATACCAACCATTTAGGTACACATATCACAAGTCAAGAACTGAACACCAAAACTCATCTGGAGCCTGAGAAACTCATGACACTTCAGAGACACAATACAAAACTGCCCTCTGGGTACATCGCCATAGCCAAAGGCAAAGGGATACCCCTAGCAAAGCTTCCCCTGAAAGTGGTGTTGCAGTCAGAAAGGAGAAGCCATACTAGGTCACCACAAGGGAGAATCAAAGACAGAGCTCTTATAAGAGGCAAAACTCACGCCCCAAGGCAGCAACAAAAACAATGGAATAAATCTACCAAAAAAAAAAGAAAATGTTCTTAGAGATCAAGGAAGGAACAGAACCCAGAAGAATACAATGAACAAAATGAAAGCCTTGAAAAAGATCCAAATATAAATTCTAAAAATGAAAAAAACAGCTATAAGAATAAAAACCTCAATGCAGAAGTATGAAAAGCCTGGGCCCAGGTTCCAGGCCCTTGAGGCCATGAGGATCTGATCTGGGCCACATTCCTGAAGCTCTCTCTGTGTCCTCATCTGTACAATACACATCAGGGCTCCTAACTCTCAGATGAGTGGCACACTGATTTAATGAATTAATGCACATAATGCAGTGATCATACAAGTAATTATTTTAAAAATGGACAATTCAAAAATATGGAACATTCAGCTAAAGAAAGGATTTGGGAACTAAGAGAGCACTGAATGAAAAACCAGAAGGCAGAATGGAAAGACAGAAAGTGAACATTATAAAAGATAAAAAGATTTTTAAAATATCAAAGAAGTTTTGTGATTCTCAGGAAGACAACGGAAGTTCAACATACACTGAGAAGTAGATTAAAAAGTAGATAGGGGCGCTTGGGTGGCTTAGTCGGTTAAGCGTCCGACTTTCGCTTAGGTCATGATCTCGCGGTTCGTGGGTTCGAGCCTGGTATGGGGCTCCACGCTGACAGCAAAAAGTCTGCTTGGGATTCTCTCTCTATCTCTTCTCCCTCACTTGCTCTCGCTCTCAAACTAAATAAGTAAACTTAAGAAAAAACCGTTTTTGGAAACTTGACCAAGAGAGAACTAATAGGGGTGTCTGGGTGGCTCAGATGGTTAAGCATCCAACTTCAGCTCAGGTCATGATCTCGTGGCTTCTGAGTTCATGCCCCATATTGGGCTCTGTGCTGGCAGCTCAGAGCCTGGAGCCTGCTTTGGATTCTGTGTCTCCCTCTCTCTCTGCTCCTCCCCTGCTCATGCTCTGTCTCTCTCAAAAATAAATAAACATTTTAAAAAAAGAGAGAAATAATAAAATGAAGAATAAACTTACACAAACATATCAGAACACCTAAATTCAAATACACTAGTAATCACCAAAACTGTAAAAAAATTAAATTCATCTAAAAAGTAAAGATCCTCAAGTTGGATTGTTTTTAAGAATTAAGCTTTCTAAGTGAATTTTTTGAATGATGCAATTAAAACATAAGGACCTAGAAAGAGAGAATAAAGAACAGGAAAACATATGTCACCAGGTAAATGTAGGCCAAAAGGAACTGAATCTAAAACAACACGTACGAGGTCTTTCTCCATAGCACTTACCAGAATAGTAACATTCCTACAAACCATGGGAAGCAACAAACAACTGGGTGGATTCATGGAAGGAACTACAGAGGCCTTAATAAATGAGCTCCTCTAGAAGACTTTTGGGAAAGAGAAGTACTCTCCAAACTTCTGCTAATTTGATTAATGCAACTAAACACTAAATTCAGCTGAATGCTTTTTATTTTTTATTTTTTATTTTTTTAAATAATTTATTGTCAAGTTAGCTAACATACAATGTATACAGTGTAGTCTTGGCTTCAGGAGTAGATTCCCATGCATCATCATTTACATCGGCTGTGTGCTTTTTAGAAAACAAGGCAAAAAGGGGACAGAAAAAGAGGGGGACATGATGGGTTACACAGAAATCATTGTATTATAAAGGGGAAAATTAGTTTGTTGAGAAAAACTAGTCTCTTGATATTCAGTCATGGGTTTTTATTGCCAAGAGAAATATGACCAAATATTTCACCTAGTTTTTTTTAAAAAAGAAAAAAAAAAAAACCAAAAGAATGAAAGAAAGGAAGGAAGGAAGTATTTTTGTAGGTTTTCTTATTTTGACTTTTCACCTTAACCTTCCCTGTGACAAAGTGGAAGAAGACAAGCTTATGGAGTTGAGCTTTCATACTCCAGAGGAGAGACTGTCTAGCACATCCACTGGTCTCTCAATTATCCATTATCTCACTCAGTTGTTTCTCCACACACAACAGTAAATTCATGATTGATTCCATGATGAATGCAAACAAGCTGATTATTGCAGAAATAAAATAATCCATATATACTTTCACCCTGAATGTCAAGACTGACTTCCAGAATAAATATAACTAGACTGATTTTTTTAAGCCCCATACATATTGCATATCATAATCTAAATAATTGAACCTAAATACTTTAAATACTTTATACTTTTCATTAGCAGTTCAATTAACAAGCTGAAATTCATACCCTTCAATACACATAAATATTATTACAAATACCTAAGACACTTACAAAGGGAAGGAGAGGAAAGGAAATCATTAATACCTGAAGTCGTAGCAGATTCAGTGTTGCCACAGCCATGCACTCTTTCTCTTGAGGTGGGGGCCAGTCAGCAGTGCCGTCCATTCCCTCACTCACCTGCCGTAGTAGGAGGTCCAGCTGCTCAAAAGTCATTGAGCAGATGTCTACTACAAAAGGGACACGGAGGCCAATGGACCACTCAGAACAAGATGACCAAGCAAAACTCTATTGAAGAAACAAAAGAACCTAAAGTGAATTCACACATTCAGCTCTTGGACTGATTCACAGAAGAGATTCACCATTACAAATTATGAAGATGCCTTAAATTATTACTTATTTGTACCTCTAATTGTCCCCAATATAAATGCACTTTCATAGCTGTCTAGCTCACACACTATCAGCTTCCAATCTTCTCTCTCATTTTAGGACCCAATTTCATAGTGACACAAATAAAAAGATAAAAAGGTTAAAATCTCCTTACTCTCAAAATTATTAATGCACACTAATAGGTAACGGTAAAGATCATAATCCACCTGAACAGTTACAAATAACTGTAAACAATGAAAGATTAAGTATATTTAATCTCTAGAGTAACCACTAAAAAAAATACACAAAGAGACAACTCAGTAAATTAAAATGGAGTACTAAAAATTATTCAAATAACCCAAAATAAGTCACGAAAAGATAAAGGAATAAAAAAGGAGAGCAAACAAAAACAATGGTAGAAGTAAATCTAACTTATAAATATTTGCATTAAATTTAAATGATCTAAACATACTAACAAAAAGTAGAAATTCTCAGGAGGTATAAAAACCAAAATCTTTGAGGGAAGATGGTAGAGAAACAGGAGACTCTGTACTTCCCGACAACATTTCTCAAACAAAGAAGGGCTGACGCCAAAGGACTCTCAACCCCAAGAGTCTGGAAGGAAAGGAGTCGGAGTCTACTAGGAAGACGGCCTCATAGCATGAGTGCAAACTGGGGGAGATAAAAACAGGCCAGAACACAGAGGTGCAGAGAGGGGAGGGAGCCCCTTCTGCAGAGAGACAAAGGGAAGAGAAAGAGCGGATGGGGAAGTGTAAATCTGTATCTGGAGAAGAGAAAAACCTTGGCCAGGGGATGGCAGGCCAGGAAGGAACGGCAGAAAATATTCGATGTGATAACCATAAAAAATATGCAGCCAAGAATCCTTTTTTCAGCAAGCCTGTCATTCAGAATAGGAGAGATAAAGGTTTTCCCCAACAAACAAAAACTGAAGGAATTCATGACTACTAAATCAGCCCTATAAGAGATCCTAAGGGAGACTCTGTGAGGGAATTGTTGCAAGGAACACAAAGTACCAGAGACACCACTACAAGCATGAAATGTACAGGTAACACAATGACTCTAAAACCGTATTTTTCAAAAATAACACTGAATGTAAATGGACTAAATGCTCCAATCAAAAGACACAGGGTATCAGAATGAATAAAAAAACAAGACCCATCTATTTACTGTCTACAAATGGCTCATTTTAGACCTGAAGACACCTTCAGATAAAAAGTGAGGGGATGGAATAAAAAAAATTTTTTTAATTAAAAAAAAAAAGAAAGCAAGGGGATGGAAAAATATGTATCATGCTGCTGGAAGTCAAAAGAGAGTGAGAGTAGCCATACCTATATTCGACAAACTGGACTTTAAAGTAAAGGCATTAACAAAAGATAAAGAAGGGCATTATATAATAATTACAGGGTCTATCCACCAGGAAGAGCTAACAATTATAAATATCTATGCACCATATATGGGAGTACCTAAATACATGAAACAATTAATTACAAACGGAATCAATCTTATGGATAAGAATGTACTAATAGCAGGGGACTTTAATACTCCACTTACAGCAATGGAGAGATCAATTAGACAAAAATCACTAAAGAAACAATAGACTTGAATGACACATTGGACCAGATGGATCTGACAGAAATATTTAGAACTCTACATCCTGAGGCCAGGGAATTCACTTTCTTCTCAAGTGTGCATGGCACATTCTCCAAGATAGATCACATACTGGGTCATAAAGCAGCCCTCAATAAACATAAAAGAATTGAGATCATACCATGCACACTTTCAAATCAAAATGCTATGAAAATTGAAGTCAATCACAGGAAAAAGTCTGGAAAACCTCCAAAAACAGGGAAGTTAAAGAACACTCTACTAAAGAATGAATGGGCCACAGCAATAGCACTGCTAGGAATTTACCTAAGGGATACAGGAGTGTTGATGTATAGGGGCACATGTACCCCAATGTTCATAGCAGCACTCTCAACAATAGCCACAACATGGAAAGAGCCTAAGTGTCCATCAACGGATGAATGGATCAAGAAGATGTGGTTTATCTATATAATGGAATACTACATGGCAATGAGAAAGAATGAAATCTGGCCATGTGTAGCAACATGGATGGACCTTGACGGTGTTATGCTTAGCGAAATAAGTCAGGCAGAGAAGGACAAATACCATATATTTGCACATATAGGAGGATGAGCAGGAAGTTAACGGAGGACCATGAGGGAGAAGAAGGGGGAAGATAGTGGGGTAGGGGGAGAGAGGCAAACCATGAGAGACTCTTGAATGCTAAGAACAAACAGTACTGATGGTTGTGAGGGTAAGGGAAGAGATGGGCATGGAGGAGGGCACTTGTGGCGATGAGCACTGGGTGTTATATGGAAACCAACTTTACAATAAACTATTTGTAATAAATAAATAAATAAAATAAAAATTTAACTTTCAAAAAAAAAAAAGGATGGGCCAATCAGGCAATTAGAGAAGAAATTTAAAAATATATGGAAACAAATGAAAATGAAAATACAGCTATGCAAACTCTATGGGATGCGCAAAGGCAGTCTTAAGAGGAAAGTACATTGCACTCCGGGCCTATTTCAAGAAACTAGAAAAAGTGCAAATACAAAATCTAACAGTGCACCTAAAGGAACTAGAATGAGAGCAACAAGAGCACCCCAACCTAGCAGAAGAAAAGAAATAATAAAAATCAGGTCAGAAATAAACATAGAATCCCAAAAAACAGTTGAATAGATCAATGAAACCAAGAGTTGGTTTGTTGAAAAAATAAACAAAATTGACAAGCCTCTAGACAGAATCATGAATGAAAAAGGAATTATTACAACCAATCCCTCAAAAATACAAGCAATCATCAAGGTACATTATAAAAAATTTTATGCCAACAAACTGGACAACTTAGAAGAAATAGACAAATTCCTAAACACACACTCATTACCAAAATTCACATGGGAAAAGATAGAAAATCTGAACAGACCCATAACTAGTGGAGAAACTAAATAAGATACCAAAAATCTCCCAACAAGTAAGAGCCCTGGGTCAAAAGCCTTCCCTGGGGAATTCTACCAGACATTTAAATCAGAGTTAATACCCATTCTTCTCAAGTTACTCCGAAAAAAAGAAATGGAAGGAAAACTTCTGGACTCATTCTACGAAGCCAGCATCACTTTGATTCCCAAGCCAGACAGAGACCCAGCAAAAAAAGAGAACTACAGGGGCGCCTGGGTGGCTAAGTTGGTTAAGCGTCCGACTTTCGCTTGGGTCATGATCTCGCGGTTCGTAGGTTCGAGCCCCGCGTCGGGCTCTGTGCTGACTGCCAGCTCAGAGCCTGGAGCCTGTTTCAGTCTGTGACTCCCTCTCTCTCTGACCCTCCCCTGCTCACGCTGTCTCTCTCTCTCTCCTAGAAATAAATAAAACATTAAAAAAAAAAATTTAAAAAAAAAAAAAAGAGAACTACAGGCCAATATCCTTGATGAATATGGATGCAAAACTCCTCAACAAGATACTAGCAAATTGAATTCAACAGCATATAAAAAGAATTGTCCACCATGATCAAGTGGGTTTCATTCTTGGGTTGCAAGCCTGGTTCAATATTTGCAAATCAATCCATGTGATACATCACATTAACAAAGGAAAAGGTAAGAACCATATGATCTTGTCGATAGATGCATTTGACAAAATACAGCATCCTTTCTTAATAAAAACCCTCGAGAAAGTCGGGATAGAAGGAACTTACGTAAACATCATAAAACCCACTTATGACAGCCCACAGCTAACATCAACCTCAATGGGGAAAAACTGAGAGCTTTCTCCCTGAGATCAGGAACACAACAGGCATGTCCACTCTCACCACTGTTGTGCTGTAGTGCAGGAAGTCCTATCTGCAGCAATCAGACAACAAAAGGAAATCAAAGGCATCAGAATTGGCAAAGAAGAAGTCAAACTTTCACTTTTCGCAGACGACATGATACTCTACATGGAAAACCCGCAAGACTCCACCAGAAGCCTACCAGAACTGATCCAAGAATTCAGCAACGTTGCAGGGTACAAAATCAACATACAAAAATCGGTTGCATTTTTATACACCAATAATGAAGCAACAGAAAGAGAAATCAAGAAATTGATCCCATTCACAATTGCACAAAAAACCATAAAATACCTAGGAATAAATCTAACCAAAGATGTAAAAGATCTGTATGCTGAAAACTATAGAAAACTTATGAAGGAAATTGAAGAAGACACAAAGAAATGGAAAACATTCCATGCTCATGGATCAGAAGAAATATTGTTAAAATGTCTACACTACCCAAAGCAATGTATTCATTTAATGCAATCTCTATCAAAATTGCACCAGCATTTTTCTCAAAGCTAGTACAAACCATCCTAAAATTTGTATGGAACCACAAAAGACCCCGAATAGCCAAAGTAATCTTGAAGAAGAAAACCAAAATGGGAGGCATCACAATCCCAGACTCCAGCCTCTACTACAAAGCTGTCATCATCGAGACAGTAAGGTATTGGCACAAAAACAGACACACAGTCCAATGGAATAGAATAGAAAACCCAGAATTGGACCCACAAATGTATGGCCAATTAATTTTGACAAAGCAGGAAAGAGTATCCAATGGAAAAAAGACAGCCTTTTTAACAGATGGTGCTGGGAGAACTGGACAGTAACATGCAAAAGAATGAAACTAGATCACTTTCTTACACCATACACATAAGTAAACTCAAAATAGATAAAGGACCTGAATGTGAGACAGGAAACCATTAAACACTAGAGGAGAAAGCAGGAAACAATCTCCTTGATCTCAGCCGCACCAATTTCTTACTTGACACATCTCCAAAGGCAAGAGAATCAAAAGCAAAAATGAATTATTGGGACCTCATAAAGATTAAAAGCTTCTGCATAGCAAAGGAAATAATCCATAAAACTAACAGGCAATCTATGGAATGGGAAAAGATAGTTGCAAATGACATCTCAGATAAAGGGCTATTATCCAAAATCTATAAAGAACTCACCAAACTCCACATGCGAAAAACAAATAATCCAGTGAAGACATGGGCAGAAGACATGAACAGACACTTCTCCAAAGAGGACATCCAGATGGCCAACAGACACATGAAACAATGCTCAGCATCACTCATCATCAAGGAAATACACATCAAAACCATACTGAGATACCACCTCACGCCAGTCAGAGTGGCTAAAATGAACAAATCAGGAGACTATAGATGCTGACGAGGATGTGGAGAAACGGGCAACCTCTTACACTGTTGGCGGGAATGTAAACTGGTGCAGCCCCTCTTGAAAAGTGTGGAAGTTCCTCAACTATATTCAACTAGAATATAGACTTCTTATATAACCTCAGTAAACAAGACCCATGGTATTGGCAAATACCATCAAGTGACGAATGGATCAAGAAAATGTGGTTTATATAGACAATGGAATTAGTATGATATAAATATAAAATTTTTATTAAGTTTATTTTGAGAGAGTACGCATGTGAGTGGGGGATGGGCACTCATGGCATTGCCAAAGAATGAAATGAGGCCATATGTAGCAACGTGGATGGCACTTGAAGGTGTTATCCTAAGAGAAATAAGTCAGGCAGAGAAAGACAGATATCATATGTTTTCACTCATATGTGGAACAAGAGAAACTTAACAGAGGACCATTGGGGAGGGGAAGGTGGAAAAATAGTTAAGGAGAGGGAGGGAAGCAAACCATAAGAGACTCATAAACACTGAGAACAAACTGAGGTTGATGCGGGTGGGGGAGAGGGGAAAAGGGGAGATAGGCATTGAGGAGGGCATTTTTTGGGATGAGCACTGGGTGTTATTTGAAAACCAACTTGACAATAAACTATAATTTAAAGAAAAAACAAAGAAAATCAAAATCTAACTATATGGTATCAACAAGATATCTACCTCAAATATAACGATTAAAAAGGGCTAAGTAAAGGAATAGAAAATGGCTATATCAATATCAGACAAAGCAAACCTCAGAGGATGGAAATTACCTGGGCTAACCAGAGACATTATATAATGATAAAAAGGTCAATTCACAAGAAGACAGAACAATGTTGAATGATATGCACGTAACAACAGAGCCACAAAACATGGCAGTAAAAACTGACAGAAACGAAAGAATAAATAAATCCAAACATATAGTTGAAGACAAAACTACTTGCCTAATAACATAGGAGAGAGAGAAAATCAGTAAACCTTTAAAAGAAATGAATAAAATCATCAATGAACTAGTTCAAACTGACACTTACTAGAATACTCAACCACAATGGAAAACAGTCAAATTTAGAATATTAAATAGAAAATATTTCTTAACTATATAAAAGAATTGAAATCACAGAATATATTCTCTGAGCATAATAAAATTAAGCTTCTTAGAAACCAACAACAGGGGGCGCCTGGGTGGCTCAGTGGGTTAAGCATCTGACTTTGGCTCATAGTTCATGGATTCGAGCCCCACATCAGGCTCTGTGCTGACAGCTAGCTGGAGCCTGCTTCAGATTCTGTATCTCCTTTTCTCTCTGACCCTTCCTTGCTCATGTGTGCGCTCGCTCGCTCGCTCTCTCTCTCAGAAATAAAATGTTAAAAATTTTTTAAAATAAAAAGATTAAAAAAAGAAACCAACAACAGAAACTGTAAGTCAAAAAGTATAACTAGATGTAAATAACTGGAAAACTCTCTAAGCATTTGAAAATTAAACAACAGGTTTCTACATTCCAAGCCATTAAAAATGGCTACATTTTGATTCTAAGTAGACTGCAAAGAGTTAAGTATGTTTATGGTGAAACCTACAGCAGCCACTAAAAAGAAACTATGTAAAGAAATAAAGTCAAATTCAAAATAGATAAAGTTAAATGGAATCCTAAAAAATGTTCATATACTCCAAAAAAGGTAGGAAAAGCACTACAGAGGAATAATAGAACAGACAAAACCCAACAAGAAAATGGAAGACCCAAATCTATGTATGTCAAAAATTAGAGTGAATGTAAATGATCTAAATATACTAGTTAAAAGACAGATTGACTCAAGAATGTTTTTTTAAAAACTGCACCTATACACAGTACCCATGAAACTCACTATATACATAATGATACATGCAGGTTAAAAGTAAAAGATGTAAACCTAACAAAACATGTCGAAGACTTAGATACTGAAAATGCTGATACATTTATCAAATCAAAGAAAATGTACATAAATGTCTAGACATACCACTTTCATTGTTTGGAAGACTAAATATAGCAAAACTGCCAATTCTCCAAAAATGATAACGGGTTTAACACAATTGCTATTAAAGTCCAAGCAAGATATTTTTGCTGATATAGACAAGACTATTCTAAACTTTTCACTTGAAAACTGTGGAAGTTCCTCAACTATATTCAACTAGAATATAGACTTCTTATATAACCTCAGTAAACAAGACCCATGGTATTGGCAAATTCCGACGAATCTTATTTCAATTAAAAAAATTTTTTTTCAGGGCAAATGAGTGGCTCAGTCTGTTAAGCGTCCGACTTCAGCTCAGGTCATGATCCCCTGGTTCGTGGGTTCACCACGTCAGCCTCTGTGCTGACAGCCAGCTCAGAGCCTGGAACATGTTTCAGATTCTGGGTCTCCTTTTTTCTCTGACCCTCCCCTGCTCAAGCTGTCTCTCTCTCTCTCTCAGAAATAAATAAAATATTTAAAAAAATTTTTCAATTTTAAAATAATGGAAAAGTTACAGTATGAAAACACTACTTGAATAAAAAGTGAGGAGCTGTTGCTGGGTGGCTCAGTTAAGTACTTAACACTTAGTCTGACTCTTGATTTCAGTTCAGGTCATGAACTCAAAGTTCATGGGATCGAGCTCCCCATTGGGTTCCGCACTAGGCATGGAGCCTGCATAAAATACTCTCTCTCCCATGCTCTCTCTGCCCTTCCCCCACTCACATGCGTGCTCTCTCAAAATAAACTTAATAAAAACTTTACATTAAAATCAGACAAACAGACTTCAGAGCAAAGAAAAATAAGGATAAAGGGGGCATACTGCATAATGCCCTTGGTCAATCCATCAAGATGACAAAGCAAACCTAAATGTGTATACATGTTTTATAAAAAGCTTCAAAATCTATAAAACAAGAACTGACAGATCCACCCTAAAATATATGGAATCTCAAGTGACCCCAAATAAACAAATAATCTTGAAAGAGAGAACAAAACTGGAAACTCAAAATTCCTAATTCAAAGCTTACTACACTACAAAGCTACAGTAATCACAACAGTATGGTCCTGGCATAAAGTACCAATGAAATACTGGTATAAAAACCAATGAAACAGAATGGAAAGTACAGAAATAAGCTGTTGCCTACACAGTAAAATGATTTTTGATAAGTGCCAAGACCATTCAATGGGGGAAAGAACAATCTTTTCTACAAATGGTGCTGGGAAAATTACAAAGCAGTCAAATTGGATCATTACCTTATACCATATACAAAAATTAACTCAGAGTGGATCAAAGACTAAAACATAAAATGAAAGCTAAAACTATAAAACTATTAGAAGAAAACACTGTGTGAAATCTACATAACAATGGATTTCTTGGATATATATAACACTGAAAGCATAGGCATCATAAGAAAAAATAGACAAACTGGACTTACTCAAAATTAAAGACTTGTGTGCATCAAAAAACACTATCAACAGAATGAAAAGACAAGCACAGAATGGTGAAAAAGAGCTGTAAATCATATACCTAATAAGGGATTAATATCCACAATACATCAAGAACTCCTACAACTCAAAAAAAGAAAAAATTCAAAAAGGGGTAAAGGAGTGAATAGATATTTCCCTAAAGAAGATACACAAATGGTCAAACTCACATAAAAAAAATGCTCAACATCATTTCTATTAGGGAAGTGCAAATCAAAACCACAGTGATACCACTTCATACACACCAAGATGGCGTCAAACAATCAAAGAAAGAAAACCAGAAAATAACCAGTGTTGGCAAAAATAAAAACTGAAACCCTTGTGCATATCTGGTGGGAATGTAAAAATTGTGCAATTGCTATGGAAAACAGCTTGACAGTTCCTCAAATTCCTCATAATTACCGTATGATCCAGCAATTCGACTCCTAGATATATACTCAGAAACAAACAAACAAATAAACAAAACTGAAAGCAGGGACCCACACAGAGATACTTTTACACTAACAGTCTTAGTAGCACTATTCACAACAGCCAAAGGTACAAAAAACCCATGGGTCCATCGAAGGAGAAAAGAATGGACTAAATGTTGGATATACATATAATGGATTATTATTAAGCCTTTAAAAGGAATAATATCCTGAAAAATGCTACAACATGGATCAAACCTAAAAACCTTATGCTTTAAAAAAATTTTTTTAGGGGCGCCTGGGTGGCTTAGTCGGTTAGGCGTCCGACTTTCGCTTACGTCATGATCCCGCGGTTCGTGGGTTCGAGCCCCGCGTCCGGCTCTGTGCTGGCTGCCAGCTCAGAGCCTGGAGCCTGTTTCAGTCTGTGACTCCCTCTCTCTCTGACCCTCCCCTGCTCACACTGTCTCTCTCTCTCTCCTAGAAATAAAAAAAAAACACATTAAAAAATTTTTTTAATAAAAAAAAAAAGAAACTTATGCTAAGTGAAACAAGCCAGACACAAAAGATCAAATACCCTACGATTAAACTTTTATGAGGTATCCTGAATAGGCAAATTCAGAAAGTAATAGAAACAGAAAGTAAATTTGGGGTTACCAGAGGCCAAAGGGAAGAGAAAAGGAGAGTAATGTTTAATGGGTACAGAAGTTTTGTTTAAGATGATGACAAAGGTCTGGAGATGGATAACAATTATGGTTACACAATTTCATAAATATAGTTAATGTCACTGTATAGTCAACCACAATTTTTTTAATGACCAAAAGCAGTGATATTTAAAGAAATAAAACTGATAGAGCCGAAAGAAATGGAGAAATCCATAATTATACTTGGAAATATCAACACTACTCTCCTAGAACAAGCAGATAGAAAATCAGCAAGGATGTAGAACTGAATAATACCATCAATGAACTAGGTTTAATGGACATTTATAGAACATTTCACCCAACAACAGCAAAATACATGAACAACAAAATACATAACTCTTTTTAAGCGCAAGCGCGCGTGCGCGCGCGCACACACATACACACACACACACACACACACACACACACCAGTCATTTAAGAGAATATATTCTGAGAATAAATCTTAACTCAGAGAAATTTAAATCATATAGTTTGTTCTCTAACCACAATAAAATTAAATTAGAAATCAGTAAGAGAATGAAAACGGTAAAATCTCCAAATACTCTGAATTTAAATGACACAATAATACATAAGTTAGAGCAATTCTCAAGAGAAATCAAGAGAGTATTCTGAACTGAACAAAAGCAAAATACATCAAAATGTGTACGTACAAAATTCACACTACTTAAAGGGAAATTTATAGCATCAAGTGCCTAACTATTACAAAAGAAGAAAGGCCTAAAATTAACCTAAGCTTTGTCTTGAAGAAACTAAAAATAGAAAAGAATGAACCCAAAGCAAGCTGAAGGGGGGGAAATATAGAGAAGAAACCAAAGAAATTGAAAGCAAAAAAGGGGGGTAACCATTTTGAAACTAAAAGTTTGTTAAAAAGATCAATAAAATGGGTAAACATCTAGGCAAAACTGACCGAAAAACCACACACACAAATTACTAATATGTGTAATCAAAGAGAATCTATTACTATAGACCCCAAAGACTTCAAAAGGTTAATAAGATGAGGCGCCTGGGTGGCTTAGTCGGTTAAGCGTCCGACTTTCGCTTAGGTCATGATCTCACGGTTTGTGAGTTCGAGCCCCGCGTCGGGCTCTGTGCTGACAGCCAGCTCAGAGCCTGGAGCCTGTTTCAGTCTGTGACTCCCTCTCTCTCTGACCCTCCCCTGCTCACGCTGTCTCTCTCTCTCTCTCTCTCCTAGAAATAAATAAAATCTTTAAAAAAAAAAAAAAAAGAGGTTAATAAGATACTAAGAAAATCTTTATACACAAAATTCAGACAACTTAGATGAAATGGAACAACTCCTTGAGTGCCACAAATCAAGTAAAGCTGCTCAAGAAGAAACACTCTAATTCTGTATCTATTAAAGAAACAATTTTTACATAAAAATCTTTTGAGAAAGAAATCTGGCTCAGATGGATTCACAAAAAAAAAAAATGAAAGAAGAAATAACACTAACTCTACACAATCCCTTCTAGAAAACAGCAGAGAAAGGAACACTTTCCAACACTTTTTATGAGGCCAGTTTTACCCGGATAAAAAGACACACACACAGTATAAAACCACAAACCAATTATCTCTGATGACCATCAGCAGAAAAATCTTCAACAATCCATTAGCAAATCAAATAAAGCAATATATAAGAAATAATAATACACTATAACCAAGTGGGGTTTATCTCAGAAATGCAAGGTTTGGTTTATATTTGAAAATCAATTAACGTAGTCTACCATATAAACAGACTAAAGAAGGAAAACTACATGATCCTATCATTTGAGAAGAAAAAAAGCATCTGACAAAATTCAGCATCTGCTCAGTATTAAGAAACACTTTCAAAAAAGCAGGAGTTAAAGGAAATTCCCTTAATCTGACAATAAGGCATCTACTAAAAAAAAAAAAAAAAAAAAGTCCTACAGCTAACATCCTAGCTAATAGTGAAAGAATGCTTTCCCACTACAATCGGGAACAAGGATGTGCCCTCTCACCACTCTTCAACATCATACTGGAAGACCTGGCCAGTAAAATAAGGCAAGGGAAAGAAATATGAGAAAAGAAGAATAAAACTGTGTCTATGTAGACAACACAATTGTTTCTGAAGAAAACTCCAGGGAATTGACATGAAGCTCCTAGAATTGAGTTTAGTACAACTACAGGATATAAGAACAATACACACAAGTCAGTGGTATTTCTACTTGTTAGCAATGAGGGATGGGAAACCAAAATTCTACAAAATATCTAACCAAACCATCTACTCAATACCTGAGCAGGTCCACAGGCAATTCCAACTATGTGTTTGGTATCCAGTCCTGGCAGCGCAGCAGGTTCTGGTTTGGTCACACGCAAGGTGTCAAAGTGCTGGCACTGGTCATTGCTGCCCCAGCTATGGACCTCACTGTCCTCAGTCAGAGCTAGGCAGTGGGTGGAGCCTGCAGCCACATCAATTACCTTCTTCCCTAGGAGGAAAGAGTGATACAATACAACTTCACACCTGACTTCTGTTGTAGATCATTCTGGTCAGGAGGTGTTTAATGTCACTTCTAATTCATCTGCTTCATGTATGTTATTAAATGTTATATATATACATATATATATATATTTTTTTTAATGTTTATTTATTTTTGAGTGAGACAGTCCCGAGCAGGGGGAGGGACAGAGAGAGGGAGACTCAGAATCCAAAGAAGGCTCTAGGCTCTGAGCTATCAGCACAGAGCCCAACACAGGGCTCAAATCCACATACTGCATGATCATTACCTGAGCCGTAGCTGGACACTCAGTGGACTGAGCCACCCAGGCACCCCAGAGCTGTTACTTTTTTTCCTCCATATTGAGGTTTTCATAAGAAAGAGAGAAGTGTTTTTTTTAATGTTTATTTATTTTTGAGTGACAGAGAGAGAGGCAGAGAGAGAGGGAGACAGAGAATCTGAAGCAGTTTCCAGCCTCTGAGCTGTCAGCACAGAGCCCGACGGAGGGCTCAAACTCATGAGCCATGAGATCACGACCTGAGCCAAAGTTGGACACTTAACCAACTGAGCCACCCAGGCACCCCAAGAGTAGTGTATTTTTAATTAATCATTAAATCATATTCTCCTGTCCCAAGATATAATCATGCAAAGTATATTCTTTTTTCCTCATTAAGATTTTTTATTTTTAGAACATTTTAGGATCACAGCAAAATTGAGGAAAAATGCAGATTTCCCATATACTCCCCACCCCACGTACAGCCTCCCATGTGTGAATGTTTAATTCTTCGAACACCATTTGTTGAAAAAGCTACTTTTGCTTCATTGTATAGCCTTGGTCCCTTCTCAAAGATAATTAACTATATTTATGTGGGTCTATTTGTGAGCTATTTTGTTCCAATGATCAATTAGTCTATACTGTAATCAATGTCATACTGTCTTAATTACTGTAGCTATATATTGAGTTTTGAAGCTGCATAGTGTCAGTCTTCCAACCTGTTCTTGTCCTTTAATACTGTGTTAGCTATTCTAGGTCTGTTGCCTCTCCACATAAAACTTAGTCTGTCAATACCAATACAAAAACTTGCTGAGATTTTGATTGAGATTGTATTAAATCTATAGATCAAACTGGGGAGAATTGACAATATTTAGTCTTCCTATCCATGAATAAAGAATATCTCTCAATTTATTAGTTCTCCTTTGATTTCATTCATTAGTTTTAGTTTTCCTCATATGGGTCTTGTACTTACTGTGACACAGTTATACCTATTTACTTCATTTTTTTAATACTAATGTAAATGATAGTATGTATTTATTTCAAATTCCATTTATTTGCTGATAGAAGAACAAGACTTTAGTATATTAACTTTGTATCCTACAACTCTGCTATAATCATTTATTACCTTCAGCTTTTTTGTTGATTCTTTCAGATACTCTACATAGACTTTTATATCACCTGTGAACAAAGATAATTTTATTTCTTCCTTATCAATCTGCGTACCTTACTATCTTTCTGTTGTCTTACTGCATTAGCTAGAACTTCCAGCATGATTCTGAAAAGACATGGTGAGATGAGACATATTTTCCTTGTACCTGATCTTAGTGGGAAGGATTCAAGTTTCTTACCATTAAGTATGATGTCAGCTGTAGGATTTTTACACATATTCTTTATCAAGTTAAGGAAGTTCTCTCCATTCTTAGTTTACTGAGAGTTTTTAATATGAATAGGTATTGAATTTTATCAAGTGCTTTTTCTGTATCTATTGATATGATCATGTGATTCTTCTTATCCTTCTCTTGATTTGATGGATTATATTAATTGATTTTTGGATGCTGAACTAGCCAATCTTGCATATATAGAATAAACTCAAGTGGGGTGGTGAAGTATAATTCTTTCTACACATTGTTGAATTTGATGTGTTAATATTTCATTGGGGATTTTTACATCTATATTCATGAGATATGTTGCTCTGTAATTTAATAATATCTTTCTTTGTCTGGCTCTAGTATTAGGGTAGTACTGGTCTCATAGAGAGTTAAGAAGTATTCCCTTTGGTTCTCTCCTCTAAAAGACATTATAGAGAATTGGTATAATTTTGTCCTTAAATGTTTAGTAGAATTCACCAGTAAACCTATCTGGGCCTCATGCCTTCTGAAAGTTATTAATTATTGACTCAATTTCTTTAATAGATATAGGCCAATTTAGTTTGTGTATTTCTTCTTGTATGAGTTTTGGCAAATTATGTCTTTTAAGGAATTGGTTCACTTCATCAACATTACCAAATCTGGGGGCATAGAGTTGCTCTTAGTATTTCTTTATCATCTTTATAATGTTCAAAGGATCTGCAGTGATTTCTCTTTCATTTCTGATTGTTAGTAATTTGTGTCCGGTTTCTTTTTCTCTTAGCCTAATTAAAGGCGTATTGATTTTATTAATCTTCTGAAAGAACCAGCATTTGGTTTCCTTGATCTTCTCTATCGATTTTCTGTTTGTATTTTCATTGGTTTCTTCTCCTAATTCTCATTATTTCCTTCCTTCTTATTTTGGATTAAATTTGTTCTCCTTTATCTAGTTCCCTAATGTGGAAACTAGATTACTTATTCTTTTTAACATCCATAACCACACATAATTAAAAATTTTTTTCTTGTGATGAGAACTTTCATTTTTTGGATTTGGATGAGAACGTTCAAGATCTGTTCTCTTAGAAATTATCAAATATACAATAGAGTGTTCTTAGGTATAGTCACAATGCTGTACACTGTATCCCCAGAACTCATTTCACAACTAGAAGTTTGTACTTTTTGACCACCTTCACCCATTCTGCCCACTTCCTAACCCACACCGCTGGCAATCACCTAATTATTCTCTCATCTATAAGTCTGGTGGGGTATTTTTTTGTGGGGTTTTGTTGGGTTTTTTGTTTTGTTTTGTTTTTAGATTCTACATATAAATAAAATTCATAGTGTCTGTCTTTCTCTGTCTGATCTATTTAATTAGCATAATGCCTTCAAGGTCCATCCATATTAACACAAATAGAAGAATTACCTTCATTTTAATGGCTGAATAATATTCCGTCATACGTATATACTGCATTTTCTTTATCTACTCATCCATCAGTGGACACTTAGGTTGTTTCCATACCTTGGTTACTGTGAATAATGCTGCAGTGAATATGATGCAGATACCTTTTTGCGTTAGCAAATTTATTTCCTTCAGATAAATACCCAGAAGTGAAACAGGTGGATCACATGGTAGTTGTTTGTTTTAATTTTTGCAAAGCATCCTTACTGTTTTCCACCATGGCGGTACCAATTTACATCCCTATCAACTGTGCACAAGGGTTTCTTTTCATCCACATCCTTACCAAAACTTGTTATTTCTTATCTTTTTGATAATAGCTATTCAAAGAGGTATGAGGTGATATCTCACTGTGGTTTTGATCTGCATTTACCCTGAAGATTACTGATGTTGAGCAACTCTTCATATATCTATTGTCTATCTATAAGGCATCTTTGGAAAAATGTCTACTCAGATCCTCTGCCTAATCTTTCAAAAAATTGATTTTGGGACAGGTTTGGTTTTGTTGCTACTAAATTATATGAGTCCTTTATATACTTTTATATTAATCCCTTATCACATATATGATTTACAAATATTTTCTCCACTCTAGAGGTTTCCTTTTCATTTTGTTGATGGTTTCCTTTCCTGCACACAAAGATTACTGACTTTAGATCTTGCTTCTTATATGCATTCAGTGTAATAAATCTCCTTCTAAGCACTGCTTTCACTGCATCCCACAAATTTTGGTAAGTTGTTTTCATTTTCATTTAGTTCAAAATACTTTAAAATTTATCTTGAGACTTTTTTGTTTGACCATGTGTTATTTGGAAGTTTACTGTTTATTTTTCAATATTTTTTTAATGTTTATATATTTTTGAGAGAGATTGTATGAGTATGCACAAGCAGGAGAAGGGCAGAGAGAGAGAGAGAGAGAGAAAGAAAGAGAGAGAGAGAGAGAGAAAATCCCAAGTGGGCTCTGAGCTGACAGCAGAGAGCCCAATGTGGGGCTTGAACCCACAAGCCGTGAGATTATGACCTGAGCCAAAGTTAGACGCTTAACTGACTAAGCTACTCAGGCACCTTGTAAGTTTATCTCCATGTACTTGGGGATATTCCAGCTATCTTTTCTTGATTTTTAGTTTAATTACATTGTAGTCTGAGAGCACAGATTGTTTGATCTCCCTTCTTTTAAATAAGGTGTGTTTTATAGCCTGTATTGTGGGCTATCTTGATGAATGTCAAAGTACCCTCTTCATTAAGGAAGGTTTCTATGATAAAAACTCTTTTTTTCTAGAGTCAAATAATATAAATATAAAATATTTTCCTATTTAAATAATGTTATCTAAGTATTGTATTTTTGCTTATTAGTAAGTCTAACAGTTAGACCAACACAGAGGATGTCTTCAGAAATGTCAACATAGGGGCGCCTGGGTGGATTAGTCAGTTAAGCATCCGACTTTCGCTTAGGTCATGATCTCGCGGTTCGTGGGTTCGAGCCCTGCGTCGGGCTCTGTGCTGACTGCCAGCTCAGAGCCTGGAGCCTGCTTCAGATTCTGTGTCTCCCTCTCTCTCTGACCCTCCCCTGCTCGCGCTGTCTCTCTCTCTCTCTCTCTCCTAGAAATAAATAAAACATTTAAAAATTAAAAAAAAAAAAGTCAACATAAAAATTAATTCAGCTGCAAAACTCTACTAGAGTAAGGAGAACATTTCTATCCTAAGAGCGTATCATAAGTTGACAACAACCAAAATGTACCAAAAATTATTTATATATTTTCATGGTAAGCTCTCTCTGTATCTAATAAATGTTGCTAAGGAAGTGTATTTCCTTAGCTAAATGAAAAAAAAATAAACAAGAAGGCTAATGAAATTCAAACACAGCTCCATAACATAAACCAATTGTATTACCCTACAACTTATTTCCAAAACTTAGAAAATAATAAACACCATAATACCTTGTTATCAAGGTATTAATGTTTTAAATGAAAAATTATAGGGAAACGGGGCGCCTGGGTGGCTTAGTCAGTTAAGCGTCCGACTTTCGCTTAGGTCATGATCTTGCAGTTCGTGGGTTCGAGCCCCGCGTCGGGCTCTGTGCTGACTGCCAGCTCAGAGCCTGGAGCCTGTTTCGGAGCCTGTGACTCCCTCTTTCTCTGACCCTCCCCTGCTCACGCTGTCTCTCTCTCTCCTAGAAATAAATAAAACATTAAAAAAATTTTTAAAAAATTATAGGGAAAGAAACTAGCAAGTCCTATGTAAAAGTCTCCCTTTAAATTCTCTTGACAAGCAAAAACATAAAGTAGGATGCAGCACAGAAATCCAATAAACTTCATCTCTCATGTCAAACACAGGCCAAGGGCTCTTTCTATGACTAAAGCTGTAACATAGACAGGACCATTTGTTTACATATTGTCTATGGCTGGTTTGCAGGTACAAAAGCAGAAAAAGAGTAGTTGAGACATACAGTGTACAGTACTCAAACCTAATATAGTCTGGTCCTTTAGAAAAACAGTCTGCTCACTCCTTAGATAAAGTAAAGCACTTCAGGCCCCACCTGTTACACCTATCACCAACCTCTCCCACATTTCAGAAGGCACCTACAAAGCACACCAACACGCCTTGGTTCCCATTTTATCTAGAAAGCATGCTAGATGCCCTTGAAACCAAACAAGCAGAATTCTTGTTGTTATTATTATTATTATTATTGTTATTATTCTCACCATTATGTGTAAAACTGAATGAATTTCAAAATAAATCTGGTGAGAATAATTCTATACCATTTTTAAACACAGACAAAACCATTTTCCATTTATAATCTATACCTAAAAAAATGTGGGTAAAAGCCTTCTAATGATTAGTAAATTCATGAAATATTTAAGGTAAATAAAAGAAAGACCTACAAACTTTAAAAGATTACTAAAGAAAAAGCTTCAAAGGGTTTTAAAAGTTTTCATTTTGCACTTACCTTGCAAGCCTTCCAAGAGTTTGGGATAACGAACATGTTCCTCTGTTCCATGCCCTAGTCTCTGGTTGTCACCTTTTCCCCATGAATAAACTTGGCCATCTTTCGTCAAAGCAATAGAAAACTGACTTCCACATCGGACTTTCACAACATCCAAGTCTTGAAGCTTTTCAATAAGCTTTGGTGTTTTGCAGCCATCACTACCACCTCTGCCCAATTTTCCATAGTCACCATCTCCCCAAGACCAAACCTGACCTAAAAAATACAAATATATTTATAAACACAACTGTACATCTTAACGCAACCTCTAAGTGGCTGAAAATACTCAATATATCCAATAACATAAATCAACACAACTTATATATGTAGTTAACAATAATCAGGTGACTATTGACCAAATGAAATCTAGTATATACTTCAGGTTAACATAGAAGCAATCAGAAAAGGAAAACTAGGTACGGTTTTTTGTTATTATTTTTGTTTTTATGTTAGCTAAAAGAATAATAAAGGCCTGACCTTAGTAGTTTGTGCTCAATGACTGGGTTCAGTTCAACCAAGTAGTGAAAATAGAACAAAAGCCCCAATGCCTCCATAAAATACCATAACTGGGCCCATTGCACACAGCTACAGCTCCCTGACCACTGTCTCTTAAGTCTGCCTGCACAATGTTCCTGTCATGCTGACCACAAGTCAACTGCAGGACAGCATTTCTTTCTATTAATGTTTGTTAGTGTAATCTAATTAAATATTACATAAAGCGATAAAATAAATTGCAAAAAGGTGTTTGTTTTATATTTACTCTGATAATTTGCAAGAAGTCAATAAACATGAATTATTGAAAAAGAAACCTCTTAAATTAGATGCAGGTGAAAACTGTAGAGGAGAAAAGAAATGATAGGAAATGTAAAAGAAGAAATTACATTACTCCATAAGTGACTAAATTTTTCCTTTTTTTTTTTCTTAGAGAGAGCACATGAGCAGGGAAGAGAGGTGGGAGGGGAGAAGGAAGGAGGAAGGGAGGGAGAGGGAGAGGGAAAGGGAGAGGGAGAGAGAGAGAAATAGAGAGAAAGAAAGAGAATATGAGAATCTTAAGCAGGCTCCACACTCAGTGCAGAGCTCGAACTCACAACCATGAGATTGTGACCTGAACCAAAATCAAGAGTCAGACGATCAACCAACTGAGCCACCCAGACACCCCACCATTCTATTTTAAATAATCTAAAGATCAGCAAATTTTTAAAAATATTTTTAATGTTTATTTATTTTGAGAGAGAGAGGGAGAAAGCAGAGGAGGTGCAGAGATAGAGAGAGAGACAGAGAGAATCCCAAGCAGACTCTGCAGTTCTAGCACAGAGCTTGATGCAGGACTTGATCCCACGAACCATGAAATCATGACCTATGCCAAAATCAAGAGTTGAATGCTTAACTGGCTGAACCACCTAAGCGCCCCAGCAAACTTTTTGTTAGAGCTCAGAAGGTAAGTATTTTTAGGCTTTGTGGGCAATGTGGTCTCTGTTACAACTATCCAATTGTTTCCCTGTCACAGGAAACAGACACAGACAATACGTAAGCAAGGTGACATTCCAGTATCAGTCTATTTGCAAAAACAGTCAATCCCTGATCTAAAACTGTAGATGATACACTAGTAGTAGTCAGTGAAAGAAACACGGCAATGTTCAAACACATACACAAACATCAGAGGATGTGCATACACTAATATGCCTTATAAAATGCCTGTTGTTCACACAGCCCAACACACAATTCCCACTTTCTCCAATGTTTTCAGTAAGCCTGTCACCCAGGACCAGACTCACAGACCAGCAGGCTTCTACTATACCAGTCATCTCAAAAAACAGTAACATAGCAGGATATTTCCCTTTATGACACCTGCACCAAAGAAACATAGTGTGAGGTAAAGAGCATGCACAGTTTCCAGTCAAGGCAATTAGTCAACACTTCACACGGTTTTACTTATATAGCAGTTTCACACTAAGAATTTAAGAACAAGCCCTAATAAGGCTTATTTAAGAAAAGACTTACTTGTTAAGAGTTTTATAAAATATTATCAATCACTCAACAATGGACACTTAAAAACAAGTGTCAAACTGAAAGATTCATGCCAGAAGAAGAGAATTTTCAGATGACTGATGAAACCATCTTTTCTCTAAGACTTGTAGGAGCAGAAGTAAGATGATTCTATGCCTATTCTTTAATGGGAGTTGGGGGGAGGGGGTGGGCGGGCCCTACATGGACATGAAGATGACTGAAATTATTTTTGTCCTCTCACTAAAGAAGTTCCCACCCAGAAGTAAGGTAATTCTCAATCTGCCAATCAATTGCTGTGGCAGAGGGCAGACAGGTTCCTCAGCTGATTTTGACACCCCCCACAACTCTGAGGACAGACCCTCACAATATTAACAAATAAAATCGGTATAAATAACCATCAAACCTGATAAATATACCCTGAAAAAAAAAAGCAAAATGAGTACAGTCTCACTAATGAACACAAAAACAAAAGTAAAGTAAACAACAAGCCAACAATGCAGCTTCATACTCTGAATCCACACAGACTAAGCAAAATTCACCACAGGGAATCAAAGATAGCTGGACATTAGGAAACATAATAATCAGAAACAATTCATAATGTCAATTATTCTACTGTAACTCTCATTTTTTATTAAAAAAATAAAATGCCCAAGTAGGAAGGATGTAGCTGCTAACTAGCAGTTTTGGGCAACGGAACTTAAAAATCTTATAACTTCTGGACCTCTCCAAGGACCCAGAGGTGCACGCCACTTAAAGTTGGACAAAGGGACAGCCACATGAGGTGCACTCTACTCCAAAGCTCTCTCCTTCTAGAGAAGTGGCACTCCTCATCCTGAGAACCTGCCCAGGACAGCATGAGCAGTGCATACCATTCTCCGTCACGGCCAGGGTTTGAGCATCCCCGCTTCCGCATGCCACATCAATGACCTTCAATCCTTTGAGCCCAGCTACCAGCATTGGGATGGCCTCGTCTTCACTGGAGCCTTCAAAGAGATAGGACTATCGTTACTGTAAGTCCCTCAAAAGAGGCAACCTCCCACAGCATGCTCGAACCAGCTCAGAGCAAATGTACCATGGCCTAGTCGGCCGTAGTTCCCTCGGCCCCAGGTGTACAGCTCCCCCTCGGCAGTGATGGCCGCACTGTATGTGCTTCCACATGCAATGTGCACGACATGCTTCCCAGCCTGCTTTCCAGAGAAAGCAGAGATCACCTTAGGCTCTTCCAAAGGCCTGTGGAGAGAAAGGGAACAAATATGAATATCCTTCTAAACATGTCCTATTAGTATTAGCAAAGAAAATAACTATCAGAATAAACTACTAGAGTGCCAGGACAGTTTGGCCTTTCAGCTATCTTATGAAGTGATTAAGGAACATGGAATTCAAACACCTAACATTTCCATGATTGTGTTAACTGGGTACCCAATGTCAAGCATGACATCCAGTCATGCAATATCAAAACAGTGTTAACGACTCATATAATCAAGTCCAGAGCAGCTTTGTTCACAACGATCCAAAACAGCGGCTCATCCATAGACAGACAACTCAGCAACAAGGATAAATCAAGTACTGACACACCCAACAACTTGGCTGGAGGCTCAGGAACTCTGCTAAGTGAGAGGAGAGAGGGCAAATCAGTGGTTGACAGGAAATGGAGGTAGGGAGCAAGAGTTGACTGCAAAGGGTTCAAAGAAAATAGCAGGGGCAATGGAAATTATTTGTGTCTCAGTTGTAGTGGTTCCCCAACTGCATGCATATAATGGAACTCATCAAATTGTACTCTTAAAACTGATGGATTTGTAAACCTCATACAGATGGTTAAAATTTATACATTTGTTAAATAAATGAGGAAGGAATGAAGGAGCAAGGTTTACTAATCACACTCCAAATTATATTTTACAACTGAAAAGTAGGAGGCAGTAAGGATTCATTATGTAGTGGTCTTACTAGTTGGCTCTTCGCTTTCAAAACTAGCAAAATACCGGGGCGCCTGGGTGGCTTAGTCGGTTAAGCGTCCGACTTTCGCTTAGGTCATGATCTCGCGGTTCGTGGGTTCGAGCCCCATGTCGGGCTCTGTGCTGACTGCCAGCTCAGAGCCTGGAGCCTGTTTCAGAGTCTGTCACTCCCTCTCTCTGACCCTTCCCTGCTCATGCTGTCTCTCTCTCTCTTTCCTAGAAATAAATAAAACATTTAAAAAACAAAAAAAAACCAAAAAAAACTAGCAAAATACCTTATTCTTATAATCCAGAATAATGTTTACTGTGATTGGGAACACCTACTCTAACCTCTCCAAACAAATGATTTATTGACTTTGTGAACCACTATTCTGCAAAATAAATAAATGCATACAGAGGCAGGAGCACACACAGGCACAGGGAGAGCTGAACAACCCTATTTTGATACCACTTCTTCCTGTTCAGCTCGTTTCAATCCCCCAAGTTTCTCTCCAACTCCTAGCATCTAGCACTTAACCTCAACTGAGTATCATTTTACTACAAGGCAGTTTATTCTGTAATTTAGTACAAATTACAACTAGCATACAGGAAGTAAAAACTAATGCCTCCACCCTGTATCTCCATCCTTTCAAATCCTATGTGCCCTGCCCATCTCATCCCTTTCAGTCCAAGAATAACAACAATTCTAAATTCTGTAGTTATCATTCCTTTGTTTCTCACCATCATTTTACCACACTTGTCTGAATCCCTTACAATACTGCCAAGTTTGGAACATTTCTGCTGAATGCTAGCATGCAATACACATCGCTCAGCTTTTTTCATGGTTTGGGATTCTACCCAGGGATCTCCAACTCCATCCCACTGCAGTTGAGAACAGGCTAGACTCCTCTCAACAATGCTGTGCATGCCTCTGACCACCTTCAAGTGCATCTTTAATTTTAATCAAATGCCAAAGTTTTCCTCCACCAGGTTCCACTCAAACCAGCAACATATAAAAGGGTTCCCACCACTCTGTGGCAGCTGTGGTAACTCTCCATTTTTACAACATTGCATTTAGAACCATCATTTTGTTTTATTCCTGGTCTCTCACAATAATCAAAAGCTTTCACAAAATAGGACATGAAGAAACATTTTTGTACCTATGAAAATTAAATGGCTCAAGGAAAGGGTGATCTTATCTGTTAAGAGATATACTGAAGTATTAGTGAACGAAGAAACAAATAGTGTGAGATTTGCTTTACAAAATCCACAGTGTGGGGTGTGGCATGTGTAGTTAAAACAGGAGTGGCAAAAGCTGGCAGCATTCCATCTGGGAAAGAAGAACATGAAGGCGAATTGATGTCACCTTCTGTACTGGGGCAGAACTCCCATAGCATCACCCAGGGGCTGACATCTTGATAGCTTTCTCTACCCTAGCCCTACATGCCAGAGCAGCTGGAAAACACCCATTCAAATCCTTTTCCACCCTATTTTGGACACAGTAACTCAAAAGGAGAGAAGGTCAATTACAAGAATAGGCCATACATACACAGTGTCCCCATGGCCCAGCCTTCCGCCATCCCCACAGCCCCAGGAGTACACCTCTCCAGTGGCTGCCAGAGCCAGGTAGTGGTGACCATCAGAATGGGCAGCAATCTTTACAATGTTTCTGGAGGCAAGACCCTGGACCAGCTGTGGGGCCTAAAAGGGTAAAAATAGGAAGAAAATTAGTAAGTATTCCAAGGACAATGAAAAGAGCAAGACTCTTCTCACTTGTGCATCTTATTTTAACAAACCCTCTTAGAACTGAAAGAACGTGAGCCTATGGAGGCTGCCAGCCAGCTGTCCAGATACCCTGCCCACTATCAACAGAAGACTGGGCAGCCTCCAAGCGCTCTATGACACTCCTACGCCACTTCCACACAATGGAAACTCACAACCCCAGGTTAAGAGCACCTTTCTTTAACAGGAACATGCACTACCAATAAGGCCCAATTTCCTCAGATTATCTGACACTGCCTCACCCACAAAGTCAACTGAGTTTACACATGTAAAGTTAGTTTACAAATGGGATTCATAATGGGCAATAAGTGTTACTATAAGGAGTTCCTGATCTTAATAATTAAGAAATTCTGCCCCAAGCTTTTGACAATAACAATTATGATTGAGATTATTAAATAAAACTAATAAAATACAAAGAACAGAGGTTTCTAAATCTTCAGAAATCAAATGACTTAAAGACTAGACACCTCTGTAGCTCCTGTAGTAGAAAACCACCCACCAATGGAAGCAATCTGGGCCCTAGAACACCCACCAGTGTGTCACTGTTGTAGGCCTGCGTATACACACGGCCATTCCTCGACAAGATCAGGAAGCGCTTCTCAGCACAGGCAATCTGCGTGACCCCCAGATTGGCAAGTCCTTCACACTGAATTGGACCAATCACATTGGCATAGTATTTCCATCCTATTAACCCCCATCCTATGACCTCTTGCAATGATCCCTATAAGATAACAAAGTAAACATTTTGTTTAGAGTGGCAAGAAAATTTCTTTCTTAGTCAAAAGAAAGAATAATTTATGCTAAGAGTAACACTGAGATACTGTGGGATAAAAAGAAAGCAAGTAAAGAAAGGAGCTGATCCAAAACATAAAATAACTCGTAACATCCCATATTACTTCAGTTAACAGGTAAGATCAAGCATATTTTCCCACAGCATTTCATCGTAACAGAGCCCATTAAAAAGTAATATAAGTAAATCTTAAACAAATTTCAAAATGCTCCAACCGTATTAGGTTACCGTTTTTACCATAACAGGCAGAAACCTGAAAGCCAAGGCTGGCAGACAAGTATCCTACTATTGGTGAGAACAAGAAGAATCAAGTTGTATGTGAACAATTTTGTGATAATTAGCTAATGTGTCCACCCACATCAGGTACATCACCACTGGTGCATGCATTTGCACAAACAGGAACAAATGTACAAGGTTGGTCATTGCAGCACTACTGGAATACTACGCTCCTGGCAACACGGTATCTACCAAAAATATCATTTTACATCCATACATAGAATACTGAGTTGTGTTAAAATAAAGAGAGAGTCTTTGTTTATTGATAGAGAAAGCTCCTCAGTACATAGCGTGTAATGACAAAAATAAGCGACAATATGCTACCACTATTGTAATCATTTCAGAGAACACTGAAAGGATATGTAAGAGACTAGATAAATGAAAAGTAGCAGGTGCAAAACCAGGTGGGTGGGGAGCAGAGAAGTAACATCGTCTCTGCATTTAATTTTGATTTTTGAACCATGTGAATATACTTATTTGGAAAAAAACCCAAATGATTATAAAATGAAATAAACACATATCCTGCTAAAAATAAAAGTTAGAAAAATCTGGATTCAAATTCAGAATTATTCTGTGTGACCCTGGCAAAATTCACTGCCACTCCAATGGCAGTTTTCTCATCAATACAATGGGGCAGTGTTGTGATGGTCAGATGCAACTGCGCATGTAAAGTCCTTGGGTGGCCTGCACTGGCAGGCTCTTCACACATGTAGATTAGTGTCATCACTGCTCTGAGCAGTATTACAGACAGCCTGTGTTCTGAGCTCCTAGTGTACAGAAAAGACACTGGAACCTCCCTGAGGAAGGATGGCATGTGGTTGTTTGGATAAAGGAGAGCTCTCTGGAGATTCATCTCCTGAATCTGGAACCTGTGACACTGAATTGGGCCCTCAACCCATGTACATCTAGGTTTGCTCATCACTCGCTCTCACTACTGACAACACCTTAAACTGTATACATGTTTAAACGTATATGCCAGCAGGGTGTCTGGCTGGCTCAGTTAATAGAGCATCCAACTCTTTTCTTTTTTTTAATCAAATTTAATTTTATTTAAAAATTATTCACAATTAATTATAATTTTACCCTTTACTTTAAGGGATAATCTTCAATGTTTCTTAAGAAAAATTATTTTAAAAACATGAAAAATAATTTTAGCTTTTTCACTTCTACACATTTTAACATTCTGATAAACATATACTCAAATTTTGCACTTTGAATACAATTATATTTATTTATTCTTTAGATATTCTCCATAGAATTCACAGAACAACTTATACAGAAATTTTGATTACAACTATATAACTGACATAAAGGCAAGAAAAATAAATTTTATGAAATACATAATAATGTATTAATTATATGTCCTTATTTTATAACTTATCCTAACATCACCAGCCCACCAGAGACTATCCAGACATGTAAAATAATAATTAAATACAGTTATCTTGATATTTTTCTTACTTTCAGTCATGCAAAAACATTTAAACACAGTTTTTTTTCAGTTCTGTCAGTATGGTGTTTTTGTCAAGGTGAAAGCTAGAGGAAATTTTATTTGTTAATGTGATTAATAACTACTAAATATTTAGACATAAGTTCCATGGGCCTTCATTTGTACTCTTGCCCTGACCTCATTTTTTATAAAATAGTACATAGTGGGGCAATGGTAAAAAACTGTTCTGCCAGGCTTGAAGTCCAATTTTATAAAGGAATTGAGGGCTCAAGAGGATTACTTAACTTTCCCAAGATCACCTAACTAGTAAGTGGCAGAGGTAGGACTTGAATTGCTAAATATCTTTCTGTAAAAGTATTAAGGTCACAGCCTACCCTTTTTTAAACTCTATTTTAATTTTAGTATAGTTAACATGCAGTGTTACATTAGTTTCAGGTGTGGAGCATCCAATTCTTAATTCAGGGTCGTGAGTTAAAGATGCACATTGGGCATGGACCTTCTTACCAAAAAAAAAAAAAAAAGAACTGTAAGCCAGCCCGACCCCCAATACCAGAGAAAGTGGCACAGAATGAGAATCTCCTGAAAACTGTAGTACATACAAAGATACAATGAACAAACACTGTTACCACATATACCTTATGAGATGTTGGCGAGCTACACAGAGGTGGCATACAGGGAGTAGCCAGGCGGTCTAAATGGGCCATGACAACAACTGCAGTCTGTCGTAAATCAATGGCAAGTTCATTATCTTGTGGCAGAGTAAGGTATCTCAGGAAACTCTCATTGGGGCTCAGAGGACCAGATAAAAGCTAGAGAAGAAAAATAAACAAGCATCTTCAAAAAGGTGAGAAAAATTCAAGTAACACAATTAGCCATTAACAACTCTTTGTATTTTGGTATTCACAGTTATGCATCATCTACTCCTTTTGTCATCAAATGAGAAGTACTGCGGATGCACTGACCCTACACATCTACACATAAACACACTTGCTGTAAAACTGCACACAGTAGTGCCTGCACATTTGCACATCCATTACTCATGTGCATATTCCACACAGGTCAATGACATGCGCAGACATCCTGCAAGCTCCCCCTTCCCCCCACCCCCGGGCCAACAGCCCTCAGAATGCAGAGGAAGCTTCTTATGAACACAGCACTATACCTCAACCTGGCTTTGCAAACTGAAAACCGAAACCACTCACTTATTTTAACCTAAATACCACTCTGAAGAAAACCTATTGTTACTCAGACATTAAGTAACATTAAGTAAATCTAATTCTTCTTTTTTAAAAATGTTTATTTATTTTGAGAGAAAGAGAGCACAAGAGGGGAAGAAGGGCAGAGGGAGAGGAGGAGAGGGAGGAGGAGAATCCCAAGCAGTCTTCAACTATCAGCAGCCCAAAAAGGGTCAATCCCATGGGATCATAACCTGAGCCAAAATCAAGAGTCAGACACTTAACCAACTGAGCCACTCAAGCACTGCAAATCTAATTCTTCTAAAGGCAGAAAGCCTTATTATGATTAAAGACTGCCACATGATAGGAAAATTAACTTTATAATGGAATGGCTGCCTTTCCAAAAAAAAAAAGACCTACAAGATCAAACTTGTACCTCTAAAAAGAAGCAGTCCCAAGGTTCACACCCAGGACCCAGGCAGGTCCTCCTCTGCCACCAGCCTCATTTTCCTAGGACTAAACGCAGTGACAATTTAGGTGACACACTCCATGCAGTGCCCTGCACAAAGGAAGGGCCAACAAAGGAAGCCACTATTTTCTTTCTTTCTTTTTTTTTTTTTAATGTTTATCTATTTTTGAGACAGAGCATGAGCAGGGCAGGGGCAGAGAGAGAGGGAGACTCGGAATCTGAAGCAGGCTCCAGGCTCTGAGCTGTCAGCACAGAGTCCAACGTGGGGCTCAAACTCACAAACCGTGAGATCATGACCTGAGCTGAAGTTGGAAGCTCAACCACCTGAGCAACCCAGGCACCCCCAAAGTAAGCCACTATTTTCAATGCTCTTTTTATAATATGTATGTAAAAGTGTGCATGTCAGACTTGGCTTTGTGCTGCAGGGCAGCTGGTGCTCATTGATCTGTCTTCTCCATAAACAGTATATGGAGGAACATGGAGGAGAAGGACTTATCAGACTTCTTTAGGCAGGGTCAAAACAAATAAACATTAACCACTAGGCAACTACACAACCTACCTCATAGTGGAGCAGCACATCCTCAGAATGAAACACACACTCCATCCCACACCAGCTGAGCCTCAACAACTTGTTCCACTTCCCCACATTATTACTGCAAGTGCTCACTTTGTTCTTAAAATACTGTTTGAATTTTTACCCATTTTCATGTCTCTATTAACTAACTCTTTCATGGAAGTGAGCATGCCTTCTTTACATCTTCCACAGTATCTTAAACTCCCTCTCCACCACAGCCAAAGCACAACATGACTGGTTACTGGAAACACACAGCAATAATAAACCCACAAACAAAAGGCTCAATGGCTCTAGTCCAGCAAAAAGAAAACTACATGGTCAAAAAGCAGTACAGGAATCTCTCTAAAAGTGCAAGTTGATACACATCAAGAAATACATTTTTCCTACTAAGTACAAACAATCCAGAACACACACACAGATGCCATATGCTCATGTGATATTCCACCACATCAACTGAAACTCACCCCATGATATTCCACACTTGTCCTACATCTGACTTGCTGTTGTAATCACCAAATATACAATCTACCTTAGAGACAACTAATGCCACAGACATGAACTCTGTTCTTGTTTATAAAAGCCTAAACCCTTTAGGATAACTAAATCAAGAAACTTACTTAAATGCAAAATTTTGTTATGATACTTACGTGAGTGTCACCCTCTGTATGAGGAGCATCTTTACTGCAGATGATACTCTGGAATCTTTGCAGCAACGGGAGAAGGGGAGCACTGGTCCCCTGGGCTGACCGCTCGTTGTCAGTTTCCTGTGTCCCACTGTCCCACAATTGAAGCAACAACAGGATGGCAGACAACATTTGGCTGAAAGAGAAAATATCTTTATTATCTAGTAAAAACAAAAGAGCTTTTATTGCCATGGTCTGTCAAAAATAAAAGCAGACAGCTGAGTAAAATAGAAGAAATACTTTATATTGAAAAGGAAACTAAAATAATGCCATGAAAACAATTCTTAGCAGTAACATCACTTAATCGATGCCAAGATTTTAGCACAACATATCCACCTCCTGAGGATAAGAAATATAAAACCAGTTAAGAAGTTCAAACAGCACTTTCTAAAGAGAATTTCTAGGACCTTAAATTAATAGAATAAAAATCATTATTTGAAGAAAACTAAAAGAAAAAAAAAAATCACAGGTCCTAGACTACAAAAGTTGAACATAAAAAGGAAGTGAAGAAAAGCGCCTGGGTGGCTCAGTCAGTTAAGCGTCCAACTCATGATTTTGGCTCAGGTCATGATCTTGTAATTTGTGGGTTTGACCCCTACATCGGGCTCTGTGCTAAAGGTGCAGAGCCTGCTTGGATTTTTCTCTGTCTCTCTGTCTCTGTCTCTCTCTCACCCTCCTTATGCCCTTCCCCCACTCGATCCCTCTCTCAAAATAAATATTAAAAGAAAAAAAACTTTAAAAAAAGGAAGTAAATAAAAACCTAAGTGTACCCAGGTTGGAAAGAAGAAAAAGTCATGGGATATGGTTCTTTGATTATAGAATACCACACATTTTTATAATCACAAATGATTCAATGAAATGCCATAAAATGAAACAGATGTTGAGATACAGAGGTGTTCCGTGAAACGCTCCCAGCCTGTGGCACGCCTTACCTCAGTGTGCCTCTCTGCACAGCCAGCTCTAACAGGATGGCCAGGGCCAGGTGCTGGTCCTGCAGGGGGATGCTTCCTGGCCCTTTGGTACCAGGCGTTCCATGAACATCCCTGAAATGACAGCAGTGGATCCAAGAACAAAGTAACATGAGAATTTAAAGATAGTGTGTATATTATTAATATTTAGAATCAAGTTTCTGAGACTTGCTACTCAAATTTAATCAGAGACTTTAAAGTATACAATTAATGGGGCACCTGGGTTAAGCATCTGACTTCAGCTTGGGTCATGATTTCATGGCTTGTGAATTCGAGCCCTGCATCAGGCTCTGTGCTGATAGCTCAGAGCCTGGAGTCTGCTTCAGATTCTGTCTCTATCTGAATCTGCCCCTCCCCTACTCATGCAGTCTGTCTCTCTCTCTCTCTCTCTCTAATATAAACATTTTAAAAGTTTTAATGAAAAATAAAAAATATACAATTAACTTATAAAGATGTTATTAAAAGACTACAGACACAAAAGATGACAGCATTAGAAAACATATTCCAGTTTCCACAGCATAAAATTATTTGTATCATTATTCAAATCACAAGTAGAAACATGTTTAGATATGTTTCCACTTTCAACGAAATGTAAGGCTAGTAGAGTATCAGCATCCCTCTATGGAAATGAAGAAAAATCAACTTCTAAAAAGCACCTGATACCTTATAGACAAAATTTCTATGCTTATTTTATCTCTTATCAAATAAATATTTAAAATTTTCCCCAATAATAAATAACAAGTCTTCTGAACCCAAGATGGAGAAGAAGGGCCTTCTGTCATCAACATTATAGTTGAATATTTGAAATTACAGTTAACCCTTGAAAAACGAGTTTGAACTGCACAAGTTTACTTATATGCAGATTTTTTTCAATACAGATACTGGAAAATTTTTTGGAGATTTGCAACAATTTGAAAAAACTCACAGATGAACCATGTAGCCTAGAAATACCAAAAAATTAAGAAAAAGGCATTATTATAAGAATACAGTATTTAACACATAAAACATAAAATATGCATTGATCCACTGTTCATGTTATCCGTTAGTTTGGGGAAAGTCAAATATTATATGTGGATTTTTAACTGTGTAGAGGGTTGGCACCTCTAACCCCTCATTGTTCAAGGATCAACTGTGACTGAAAGCCTATTTTCAGGGCCCCCAGCCTGAAACCTTGTCACAGTGCCTTTAGCACAGAGACCACAGGTGTCCCTGCACACTGGAAGGGGCAGAGCAGTGACCTCTTGACAAAGCAAATGAGAAAAGATTCATTACTCCTCTAATAATGTCTTTAGTGCTGAATTACGTATTAAGTATACATACTTTTTCTTTTTAAAAACGTAAAAATTTAAAGTTAACAAAAATACATAACACCAAGACCAGAGTGCAGGGTTTTCCTTATAGAAAAATGATTCACATTCAAAAAAATTTTACACTAAAAAGAATAGATTCAGGTTTAAACATTTTGATATTGAGTAGTTGTTTAGTACCACATCATCTATTAAGATAACACCCATCACTCAGAATGATGGCATCCACAGTCTCACTGAAAGGCACATAATAGATGCTCAAGCATTTTATGAATGACTAATCCCCAAATCATATAATACCTGAAAAAAATACTATGAAAGTATTTTTCATTTTCCATCTGATTCAATATGAGAGCTTCCTGGGTCTGATGAGAATATCAAAAGCAAACATTTGAAAAGCTGAAAACTAAGATCTAGAATAACACAGCTGAGGGTGAGCTGGAAACAGACACACAAACCTGTTCTAAAGAGAAGGTGGGACAGACTTTGAAACATGTTAGAACCATTCACACAGTTAAGATGTGAAAAGAGGCGCCTGGGTGGCTTAGTCGGTTAAGCGTCCAACTTTCGCTTAGGTCATGATCTCATGGTTTGTGGGTTCGAGCCCCGCATCGGGCTCTGTGCTGACTGCCAGCTCAGAGCCTGGAGCCTATTTCAGAGTCTGTGTCTCCCTCTCTCTCTGACCCTCCCCTGCTCACGCTGTCTCTCTCTCTCCTAGAAATAAATTAAAATATTAAAAAAAAAAAAAAGATGTGAAAAGAAAGAACTCACCCTGTCACGACAGATCTGAGGAATTTGGTTGCTCTCTCTACCACCTCCAGCCACACAGAGGACACAGTGCTCTCATCGAAGAGTGAGGCCTCAGGCAGGGCCCTCAGGGCATCCAGGGACTCCTGCAATAGCTCACTGCACAGGTCCGCATCTTCACCTGGGCACACACATGCATCAGAGGAGGCTACCCACTCCTCAGGCAGCACTGATAAGGAAAGCCCTCCCCACTCTCCCAACTGGGCCTTAGACCCCTCTGTGTGAGACAATGCCAATGTCACATTTTCACTCCCTTTCTTCTCAATGAGATACTCTAAGAACTCAAGAGGTTAAAACCTAACACAGGTGTCCCAAAGTCAGTTCTTTATTTTATGACTCTCCCATGAGCAATTCTAACTTATTGTTCTCCTAGAAAACAAATCAGCACTGATGTACTAACAGTGGTTTACCTGCAATGTATACACATACATAATTTTTCTTTTCTTTTTTTTTTTTTTTTTTTAAAGAACAGACCTAAAAAGTCAAACAGACTAAAGCCTCTCATTCTCGTGAAGCACAAAGAGCATACGGGATCAGCCCAAGGACATGTGGTAGCAGAACTGAGAAGAGAACCCAAGTATGCTGATGCAGTGAGGAAACCGAACAACACTCTGGGCCCTCATACCTGATCGCCACGCCCTGCGTAAGAAGGCAAAGGCAAAGGAGAGAGCTGCTCGGGATCCAACTCTCGCAAGTCCTTCCACTCCTTTGCCTGTGGGCCGGGAACTGCAGACAACACAAATGGGAGTTATGATAACTGGTTAGTCAGAGGAATGTGTAAATATTAAAATAAATAACATGGAAAGATTTGTACCAAAATGTGATCACTGACTTTCTTTAGACAGCAGGACCACAAGTGACTTTTAGTTTAGTATTTAAAATTTTTACCAAATGTCCTTTGTAAAGGAAGTTTCCACTTCGAGGAAAAAAAAGACATTTACAGAGAATTTTAAATAACTTGCAGAACTGCTCACAAAATAATCTCAGGAGCTGATATTATTAGTCAGGGAGACACACATGGTAAACAGAAAATAAACACGTAAATACATAAATAGAAGAGATTAAAGTTCATGTAGTAAAGAAAAGGCAGGTTGGGGGGGGTTGAGAGAACAATACGACAAATACCTGAGACTGCAGGAATCTGTATTTGCTTTGAACCCTTTTGGTCTATGTGATGACCAGGAGTAGAGACCCCATGTACCTGTCCTAGTCTCTTTCATCCCCATTGCTGAGTTTATCCTCCTCTGAATTTAGTGCATCACATGTCTTTTTAAGCCTTTTACTGCTGATGTATGTAAATTTAACAAGATATGCATATTTTTAAAAGTTATACAAATGGTATACCATGACATCCTAAAAAAAAAAACAAAACACTAGAATACAAAATAGTGTACAATATAAACTCAATCATGCCTAACAAATAATTTTATTTTCAATTTTATACTGTTGAATACATATTGTATTCTTCAAACTTACTATAATTTGCTTTCACAATCGGGGGAAATGCTATGAAAAATGGGTAATGATATCAATGACCTTCCCAAGATACAATGTCAAGTAAAATTAGCAGTGAAGAATGTGGGGATCCCAGAGAGGCAGCTAGTATGCACATTCTGTGAATCCTGAGCTCTATGAGGGAAGTTCATGAGGAAACACAAGAAACTGTAATTAGTGGCTGCCTCTAATAAGGGGACTGGGTGTCTGGGAGACAGGAATAAGGAGATTTAAATTTTATTTCTGAATGAGAAATACAAGATACAGATGTATAATAATACATGTGATCTTTAAAACAAGAAGTACATGAGGTGCCTGGGTGGCTCAGTTGGTTAAGCATCTGACTTTGGCTCAGGTCATGATCTTCATGCTTGTGGTTTCGAACCCTGCATCGGGCTCTGTGCCGACAGCTAGCTCAGAGCTTGGAGACTGCTTTGGATTCTGTGCCTCCCTCTCTCTCTCTCTCTGACCCTTCCCTCCTCACTCTGTCTCTCAAAGATAAATTTTAAAAAAATAATAATAAGTAAAAACTTTCTTAAAAAAATTAAAATTAAAAAAAAAAAAAAAAAAGACGGGAAGTACACATGCTGAGTCTATTCAGATGAGGTAGGAAGAGCCCCCTCCAGGAGAAAACTGCTCCAGGAAAAGTATGAAACTAGGGCTACCCTCAGGCAATCATAATGGCCCCTAAAAAAGTGCCCAACAGTCCTCAATCTGCACAGTGTAAGAAATGGTCAATCTTCAATAAGTCACCATCTATTTTACAGATATTCAAGAAAAGAAAACACAAATAGCTTGGACCCACTCCCATCCACACCAGTCAACTATCCAACTCATTGTTAGTTCCACAAAAAAAGGTAAAACCCACTACTCTCCAGTAAATTGAGAAATGGGAAAAATCTACAAAAATTTAGAAATATCAGGACACATCTAACAGAATGGCTAAAACAAAGAAACAACACCACAAACACTGACAATGATATGGAAAAAAAAATCATTCATACATAGTTGATGAGACTGTATAATTGTACAGCTATTCTGGAAAGAGTAGAGCAATGTCCTACAAACCTAAACATAAGACCCAAGAACTGAACTCCAGGGCATGTGTTCTGGAGAAATGAAACTGAGGTTCACACAAAAACCTGTCCACAAATATTCAAAGCAGCTTTATTCATAATACTCGAAAACTGTAAATAACTGATGTCCTTCAATGGATGGTTAAATCAAATGAGGCACATCCATGTCACTGAATTGTACTATGCAATGATGATACATAAAACTATTTGGAAGAATCTCAAGGAGAAAATGCTGACTGGAAAAGGTTACATAATAGACACGAAGAATAGATTACTGGCTGCCAGAGGATAAGGCAGAGGCAAGGGAAAAGGAGGTGAGTGTGGCTATAAAAATGCTCCTTGTTCTGTACTCTTAACTGTGGCAGTAGTGAGAGAAATCCAAACTTGTGATAAAATCATTGGGAAACACAACACACACAGTGCATGCACATATGCACTGAGAACATGTAAAAGACTGAGTTGAGAACCTGTAAAACTGAGGAAATCTGAGTAAGAGAGGTAATCTGTATCAAAGTCAATATCCTCATTGTGATAGTATACCACAGTTTTGCAAGTGGCTACCACTGGGGGAAGGCGGTGAAACGTATAAGGAATCTGTACTATTTCTTACAACTCCTTGTGAACCCACAATTATCTCAAAATATTTATTTTTTTAATCTTAGGAGTTGGCTTGATTCAGTGAAAGATAAGATTTCAATTAATCCATCAACTCTTATGTCACCACAAAGGAAAAAGCAGAGAGAAAAATCAGTTGGGGTCTAAGCCACTCCTGCATCTTAGAGAATTCATTTTCATTCAGCAAACACAAGAACACTTAGAAAGTCTTAGAATCTATCACCCCCATATGCAGAACCCCCCCCCAATCAATGATTACTGTAAAGACCATTCACTCTCCAGCCAAGAAAGAAAGAACTGTGCTGCTGGTTATTACCACATGGGCAGGAATCCTCTTCTGTCACTTGGTTTAATTTATCTTAAAACTACTATTAAATATAGGACATGTAATGTGATTTCAACTAGGTTTAAAAGGAAAAACACATGAAATATGCTACATTTAGCATCTGCTGTCTTCAGGTAACAAAATAAGGTTTTCCCCCCTGCTTCTTCCTGCTCCTGTACATTCCATGTGCTCTCTAGGGATAAAAGTCAGTATTACAATCAAATAAAACCAATTCTTAACTACATAAAATATGAGTTATATCTGGAAAACTTTTAATAAAGCCTTCTGAGAACAAAACTGTGATAGAAAGCTACGTCTGAGAAAAGTCTGCTGATATATATCAATACGTTAAAAATCATATGCTTGAAAGCATCTCTTATTAAAAAAAAAAAGAATAAGATGGAACACCTGCGTCACTCAGCCAGTTAAACATCCAACTTCAGCTCAGGTCATGACCTTGCAGTTCATGAGTGAGAGCCCTGCACTGGGCTCTGTGCTAACAGTTCAGAGCCTGGAGCCTGCTTCAGATCCTGTGTGTCCCTCTCTCTCTGCCCCTCCCCTGCTGTGCTCTGTCTGTCTCTGTCTC
>NW_024081509.1:458912-534835 GCF_003009895.1 Hyaena hyaena
GAGGGAGGGAGGGAGGGAGGGAGGGAGGGAAGGAAGGAAAGAAGGGAGAGAGAGAGAGGAAAGGAGAGAGGGAGGGAAGGAGGGAGGGAGGGAGGGAGGGAGAGAGAGAGAAAAGTGCCCAACATATGTGACTCATGAAAGGTAATGCATTTATTGGAATATTTCAGGGAAAGATAAAGTAACTGCAGGTGACCCTTACAGAATACAGTTTTAAATTACACAGGTCCACTTATACACACAGTTTTTCAATAAATATATCAGAAAACTTTTTGGAGATTTGCAACAATTAAGAAAAAACTTATAGACAAATCACAAAGCCTAGAAATATCAAAAAAATTAATGTTAGGTATGTCACGAATGCATAAAATATATGTAGCTACTAGTTTATTTTATCAACATAAAATATTATACAAACATTATATTAATATTATACAAACAAATGATATAAAAATTTATCAACACACACACACACAAATTTTTACAGTCCCTACATGGTGCCATTCACAGCCAAAAGAAATGTAAACAAACCTCAAGTGTTATGCATACCCACTTAAAATGCCAAAAGATGTTAATCATCTCCACATGAGCAGTTCATCTCTCTAGTAAACTGCGTATTGCAGTTAAAAGTGATCTCTAGTAGTTTTCTTGCATACTTTCTTTGTGTTTAGTGCAATACCGTAAACCTTGACTAACACCATAGGATCCATACATACTGCCACTTACGATGCTGAAAGTGCTCCCAAGAAGCAGAGAAAAGTCATGACATTACAAGAAAAGGTTGAAATGTTGATATGTACCATAGATTGAGGTCTGCAGCTGTGGTTGCCTGCCATTTCAAGATAAATGAATCCAGCAGAGAAACCAATGTTGAAAAAAAGAAAAGGAAATTCATGAAGCTGACACAGCAGCTACACTACTAGCAAACACAAAAATCTTGCACTTTCTGCATAATAACTTTTATTTAGTACTGAAAATGTAGCTTTTATGTGGGTGCAGGATTGCTATAGAAAGGCATACCTGCAGAGACTTTAATGTGACTTGAGAAAAAGCGAAGTCATTATATGACAACTTAAAGCAAAAAGAAGGTGAAGATCAAAATCTGGAGAATTTAATGCCAGTAAATGATGGTTTGGTAATTTTAAAAAGAAGTTTGGCTTAAAAGATGTCAAAATAACAGAAGAAGCAGCTTCTGCTAACCAAGAGGAAGCAAACAAGTTCCCAGATACCATTCAGAATGTCACTGAAGAGAAATGATATCTGTCTAAACAGGTTTTTAATGCAGATGTAAGTGTTCTATTCTGGAAAAAAGGAAAATACCACAAACACCATTTATTACTAAGGAATAGAACTGAGCACCAGGACTTGAGGTAAGAAGAGATAGACAAATATAGTCAGGTCTATGATCAGGACTGCCCTTATCTATAAAGCTGCTAATCCCCAAGCCTTGAAAGGCAAGGTAAACACCAGCTGCCAATCTTCTGGTTGTCCAACAAGAAGGCTTGGACAAGAACGCTTTTTCTGGATGGGTTCTATCAATGCTTTGTCCCTGATGTCAGAAAGTACCTCATCAGTACCGGACTGCCTTTTAAAGTTCTTTTGATATTGAACGATGCCCCTGGCCATGTAGAACCCTTAAGTTTAACAGGGAAGGTGTCATCAAAGTGATCTACTTGCTCCCAAACACAACGCCTCTAATTTAGCCTCTAGATCAGGGAGTTATAAGGATCTTTAAGGCTAGGGGTGCCTGGGTGGCTTAGTCAGTTAAGCGTCCGACTTTCGCTTAGGTCATGATCTCGCGGTTCGTGGGTTCGAGCCCCGAGTCGGGCTCTGTGCTGACTGCCAGCTCAGAGCCTGGAGCCTGTTTCAGTCTGTGACTCCCTCTCTCTCTGACCCTCCCCTGCTCACGCTGTCTCTCCCTCTCTCTCTCCTAGAAATAAATAAAACATTAAAAAAAAAAAAAGAATCTTTAAGGCTCATTACACACAGTACTCTCTGGAAGGGATCACTAACACAATGGAAGAGAATCCTGATAAGACATTGTTAAAGTCTGGGAGGATTACACCACTGAAGATGCCATTGTTGTTATAGAAAAAGCTATAAAAAACCATCAAGCTTGAAACAAATCTCTTGCTGTAGAGAATTATGTCCATATGTTGTGCATGACTTCATGGGATTTCTGACAGAACCAATCAAGGAAATCATGAAAGAGATTGTGGATATGGCAAAAAGGTGAGGAGTAAAGGGTTTCAAGATATGGATCCCGGAGAAATTCAAGAGGTAACAGACACCACACCAGAGGAATTAACAGAAGACAATGTGATGGAGATAAGTGCTTCTGAACCAGTGCAAGCAAGACAATAAAGAAGATGTAGAAGTAATGCCAGAAATAAAAAAAGTGACATTGGACAACCTGGCAGAGGGTTCCAAGTATTCAAGACAGCTTTGACTTCTTTTACAACTTGGACCCTTTTATGATATAGGTAATGAAACTAAAGCAAACAGGAGAAGAAGGACTGGTACCATGTAGAAACATTTTCAGAGAAATGAAAAGTTAAAAAAGTCTGAAATTACAATGGATTTCCATAAAGTTACATTGAGTGTGCCTGCCTCTCCTGCCTCTCCTTCTACCTCCTCCACTTCTGCCTCCGCCACCTTTGAGGCAGACAGACCAACCTCTCCTCTTCTTCCTTCTCCTCAGCCTACACAACATTAGGACAATAATGAAGACCTTTATGATAATTCACTTCCAATTAATGAATAACAATCATGCCATAAAGTTAATAAACTTATCTGATGTGTATGTGTGTGTGTGTCGTGTGAAAATTTAATAACTGTACAGCAAGAACTGTATAAGACATTTTTGTGTCACCATCATCATCTTCATCTAACAATTCAACATTTAGAACACTGTGTGCAAGATTTATATGGAAGTGGATAGCTTTCCCTTATAGAGGAATAAAATAAGTGATATTTAATATAAAATTAATAATGTGTTCGTTTCCTTGCTGTTTTATGACTTTCCTTTCAAAGAAAGGACTTTCCTTTCAAAGAAAGGAAATTTCAAAGAATTACATTATTGTATAGTATGCCCCTTTCTGTCTCTCACTTTCGTAATTGGAGAAAGCATGTCTCAGCCTACCATCACAGGTAAGTTGTTCTTTCAAAACTTTGTACAATGTTTCCAATACTGCATTATGAATATGACTGTAATACTGTATGCTATAAAATCTTATACCAGTCCATTCATTAGTGTATAGGCTAGGCAATCATGAAGGAATCGTAACAATTACTGTAGACTACCATAAAGCAGTCACATTGCTGCTTCTTAATTATGGATGTGTGAATCATACCTGTAAATAAACAGGAATTCCGTTTTCACATTATCTTTTCATTTTTAATATCTAGCATTTATAATATGCATATCTAGTGTATATCTTATAAGACAATATTGAAATATTACTGACAATTTATCTTTTTTTTTTTTTTTAAATGTTTTATTTATTTCTAGGAGAGAGAGAGAGAGACAGCGTGAGCAGGGGAGGGTCAGAGAGAGAGGGAGTCACAGACTGAAACAGGCTCCAGTCTCTGAGCTGGCAGTCAGCACAGAGCCCGACGCGGGGCTCGAACCCACGAACCGCGAGATCATGACCTAAGTGAAAGTCGGACGCTTAACCGACTAAGCCACCCAGGCGCCCCAAAATATTACTGACAATTTATCTTGAAAACAGACAATGTAAACTTATAGCATCAATACACTACAGTCCCACAAATGTATTTTCTTTTTCTGGTGATTTTCTTAATAACATTCTCTTTTCCCTACCTTATTTTATTATAAAAATACAGTATAGGATACATATAAAAATACGTGTTAATTGACTGTTTATGTTACCGGTTCCAGTAAACAGTAGGTTATTAATAGTTAAGTTTCGGGGAAATCAAAAGCTATATGCAGACTTCTGACTAGATGGGGATTAGTGCTCCAATCCCCACATTGTTCAAAGACTGACTGTAGTAAAATGTATGATAGGTAAATGGTATTTCAAGTATACTGTTCTATTACATATGTTTGAATTTTCCACAATTAAGGAGTTTTTAAGTACCTAAAAGACAATTACATGAATGAAAATAATTCAAAGGATTCTGGTCTCCAAATTAAACATCAGGCTGCCTTAAGTTGAACAGTAAATTAAGTTGCCTTCTGCAAATTCCGTATACCAGTAAAGCTTCCAGCAGTGGCAAGGGCAGGGAGTATCCTGTGTATGTTGTCTCTAATAATTATGAGCCATGAGGCCACTACTTCATCAGCCTGGCAGCTTCAGATCCTGGGAGACAACAGCCACATTCCTACTAAATTTCTCTGTTGGCCTCTGGGACAACATCAAGTAGACTAACATTCACATTATAGGAGTCCCAGAAGAGAAAGAAAAGGGGGCAGAAAACCTCTTTGAAAAAATAACAGTCGGGGACGCTCAATCGGTTAAGCATCCGACTTCAGCTCAGGTCACGATCTCACGGTTCATGAGTTCAAGCCCTGCATCAGGCTCTGTGCTGACAGCTAGCTCAGAGCCTGGAATCTGTTTCAAAAAAAGAAAAAATAACATCCAAATACTTTCCTAATCTAATAAAGGAATAGACATCAAGATCCAGGAAGCCCAGAGAATTCCCAATAAGAGAACTCAAAGAAACCCACAGTAAAAGCACATCGTAATAAACTTAAATGCCTAAATTAAAAACAAAAGGAATATTAAAAGTAGCAAGAAAAAAACAACTTGTTACATATAAGGAATCCCCAGAAGACATTCCACCAGAAATTTTTCAGGCCAGAAGAGACTGGCATGATATATTCAAAGTACTCAAAGAAAATAACTTCCAACCAAAAATACTCTACCCAACAAAGTTATCATGTAGAACTGAAAAAGAGATAAGAGTTTTCCAGACAAGGAAAAGCTAAAGAAATTCAGCACTACTAACCCCTTACAAAAAAATGTTAAAGGGACTTCTTTAAGCTGAAAAGAAAGGGAACTAATGAGTAACAAGAAAATATATGAAACAACAAATCTCACAGGAAATAGAAATATTATATAGTAAAGGTAAATGAATAATCACTTATAAACATGGTATAATGGTTAAAAGACAAAATTAGTAAAAAGAACTATAACTACAATAATTAAGAGATACACAATACAGCCAAAGGAGGGGGCAAGATGTCGGAGAAGTAGGGAGGTCCGTACATTGCACTCGCCCCCATATCTCACAGGAAAAGATCTGAAGCCATAGGAAAACTTAGAGAACCCAAGAGATTGGGAGAAAAACGACGCAGAATCCACTGAGAAAGCCTTCTAATGGCTACCTTGAGAAACAAGCCAAAGTACAGATGGTGGAGAGTCCCAATATCACTACGAGTAGGAAAATAAAATAACCAAGGTCTAAACAAGAGAGACCAAGAGATACCATTCAAAAAACACTCTCCGAAGGATAGGCCCTGGACAGTCAAAGAGTTTTCTTGGGGACAACAGCACTCACAGGTGCAGAGAGCATAACAAGTCTTTAAAACTAACAAGAGACAGAAAGCTAACTAAAATAATGAAACGAAAGACTCTCCTCCAAAGAAATTCCAAGAAGAATTGACAGCTAATGAACTGCTCAAAACAGATATGAGCAGCATAACTGAACAAGATTTTAGAACAATAATCATAAAATTAATATCTGGGCTTGAAAAAACCATAGGGGACATCAAAGAAACTATGGCTAGGAGCAACACGGAGAATAAAAATAGGCACGATGAATTAATAAATGCAATAAATTAGATACATAATAAATTAGAGGCCTCCATTAGAAGACACCGTTATAGAAGAAGAGGAAACTGAGAAAAAAAGAGACAAACGGATCAAGGAACATGAAATAAGAGTTCGAGAGCTCAGCGATACAGTCAAACGCACAATATCCGTATCATAGGAATCCCAGAAGAGGAAGAGAGAGGGAAAGGTGCTGAAGGAGTCCTGGAATAAATTATAGCACAGAACTTCCCCAACCTGGGGAAGGAAGTAAACGTTGAATACAAGAGGCACAGTGAACTCCCTTCAGAAGGAAGATGAATCGATCTTCGGCACAGCATATCATAGTAAAATCGCAATATATAAGGACAAAGAGAGAATTTTGAAAGCAGTTAGGGAGAAAAGGGCTCTAACATACAAAGGGAGACCTATCAGAGTGGTGACAGACCCATCTACTGAAACTTGGCAGGCCAGAAAGGAATGGCAGGAGATCTTCAATGCAATGAACAGAAAAACTGTGCAGCCAAGAATCCTCTATCCAGCAAGCCTGTCATTCAAAATAGAAGGAGAGATAAAAGGATTTCCAAATAAACAGAAATTGAAAGAATCTGTCAACACTAAGACAGACCTACAAGAAATCCTGAGGGGGATGCTCTAAAGGAAATGTTGCAAGGAACAAAGATACCAGAGACAACACCACAAGCATGAACCCCACAAAGGACACAAAGACTCTAAACCCACATATTTAAAAAATAACACTGAATGTAAATGGGCTGAATGCTCCAATCAAAAGACACAGGGTAGCAGAATGGATAAAAAAACAAAATCCACCTATATGCTGTCTATAAGAAACTCATCTTAGACTGGAAGATACCTTCAGATTAAAAGTAAGGGGATGGAGAAATATATATCATGCTACGGAAAGTCAAAAGAAAGCTGAAGTAGCTATACTTCTATCGGACAAACTGGACTTTAAATTAAAGACAATAACAAGAGATGAAGAAGGGCACTACATAATAATTACAGGGTCCATCCATCAGGAAGAACTAACAATCATAAATGTCTATGCGCCGAATATGGAAGTACCATAATCTTTAAAACAATTAATCACAAACAGAAACAATCATATACATAAGAATGTGCTAATAGGAGGGGACTTTAATACTCTGCTTACAGCAATGGATAGGTCAAACCACACAGAAAATCACTAAAGAAATAATGCACTTGAAAGACACATTGGACCAGATGGATCTGACAGATACACTTAAAACTCTACATCCTGAGGTCAGGGAATTTACTTTCTTCTCAAGTGCGCATGGCACATTCTCCAAGATAGATCACATACTGGGACATACAGCAGCCCTCAATAAATATAAAAGAATTGAGATCATACCCTGCACACTCTCAGATCATAATGCTTTGAAACTTGAAATCAATCACAGGAAGAAGTCTCGAAAAACTCCAAAAACATGGAGGTTAAAGAACACCCTACTAAAGAACGAATGGGCCAAACATGCAACAAGAGAAGAAATTTAAAAATATATGGAAACAAATGAAAATAAAAGCACAACAACCCAAACTCTATGGGATGCGGCAAAGGCAGTCCTAAGAGGAAAGTACATTGCTCTCCAGGCCTATTTCAAGAGATTGGAAAATGCACAAGTCCACAATCTAGCAGCTCAGCTAAAGGAACTAGAGGCAGAGCAACAAGAACGCCCTAAACCCAGCAGAAGAAGAGAAACAGTAAAAATCAGAGCTGCAATAAACAACATAGAGACCAAAGAAACAATTGAACAAATCAATGAAACCAAGAGTTGGTTTTCCGAAAAAATAAACAAAATGGACAAACCTCTAGCCAGGCTTCTCAAAAAGAAAAGAGAGACTAAATAGACAAAATCATGAAAGAAAATGGACTTATTACAACCAACTCCTCAGAAATACAAGCAATTATCAGGGAATACTATGAAAAATTATATGCCAACAAATTGGACAACTTAGAAGAAATGGACAAATTCTTAAACACACACTCAATATCAAAATTCACACGGGAAGAGATAGGAAATCTGAATAGACCCATAACTAGTGAAGAAATCGAATCAGTGATCAAAAATCTCCCAACAGAGTCCTGGACCTGATGGCTTCCCTGGGGAATTCTACCAGCTGTTTAAAATAGAATTAATCCCAATTCTTCTCAAGCTATTCCAAAAAAATAGAAATCGAAGGAAAACTTCCGGACTCATTTTATGAAGCCAGCATCACTCTGATTCCCAAGCCAGACAGAGATCCAGCAAAAAGAGAACTACAGGCCAATATCCTTGATGAATACGGATGCAAAAATCCTCAACAAGATCCTTGGAAATCAAATCCATAGCACATAAAAAGAATTATCCACCAAGATCAAGTAGGATTCATTCTTGGGTTACAGGGCTGGTTCAACATTCGCAAATCAATCAATGTAATCCATCATATCAACAAAAGAAAAGGTAAAAACCATATGACCCTGTCGATAGATGCAGAAAAAGCATTTGACAAAATACAGCATTCCTTCTTAATAAAAACTCTAGAGAAAGTAGGGATAGAAGGAACCTACTTAAACATCATAAAAGCCATCTGTGAGAAGCCTTCAGCTAAGATCATCCTCAACGGGGAAAAACTGAGAGCTTTCCCCCTGAGATCAGGAACATGACAGGGATGTCCACTCTCACCACCGCTGTTTAACATAGTGCTGGAAGTCCTAGCATTGGCCATCAGACAACAAAAGGAAATCAAAGGTATCGGAATTGGCAAAGAGGAAGTCAAAATTTCACTCTTCGCAGACGACATGATACTCTACATAGAAAACCCGAAAGACTCCACCAGAAGCCTACTAGAACTGATCCAAGAATTCAGCCAAGATGCAGGGTACAAAATCAACGTACAGAAATCGGTTGCATTTTTATACACCAATAATGAAGCAACAGAAAGAGAAATCAAGAAACTGATCCCATTCACAATTGCACAAAAAACCATAAAATACCTCGGAATAAACCTAACCAAGGATACAAGAGATCTGTATGATGAAAACTATAGAAAACTTATGAAGGAAATTGAAGAAGACACAAAGAAATGGAAAAACATTCCATGCTCATGGATAGGAAGAATAAATATAGTTAAGATGTCATTACTACCTAAAGCACTCTACACATTCAATGCAATTCCAATCAAAATTGCACCAGCATACTTCTCAAAACTAGAACAAACTATCCAAAAATTTGTATGGAACCACAAAAGACCCCGAATAGCCAAAGTAATACTGAAAAATAAAACCAAAACGGGAGGTATCACCATCCCAGACTTCAGCCTCTACTACAAAGCTGTCATCCTCAAGACAGTATGGTATTGGCACAAAAACAGACACATAGACCAATGGAACAGAATTGAGAACTCAGAAGTGGACCCAAAAGTATACAGCCAACTGATCTTTGACAAAGCAGGAAAGAATATCCAATGGAAAAAAGACAGCCTTTTTAACAGATGGTGTTGGGAGAACTGGACAGCAACATGCAGAAGAATGAAACTAGATCATTTTCTCACACCATGCACAAAAATCAACTCAAAATGGATAAAGGACCTGAACGTGAGACAGGAAACTATCAACACCCTAGAGGAGAAAGCAGGAAACAACCTCCTTGACCTCCACCGCAGCAACTTCTTACTTGACACATCCCCAAAAGCAAGGGAATCAAGAGCAAAAATAAACTGTTGGGACCTCATCAAGATTAAAAGCTTCTGCACAGCCAAGGAAACAACCCAGAAAATTAATAGGCAACCAACGGAATGGGAAAAGATAGTTGCAAATGACATATCAGATAAAGGGTTAATATCCAGAATCTATAAGGAACTCACCAAACTCCACGCCCGAAAAACAAACAACCCAGTGAAGAAATGGGCAGAAGATATGAACAGACACTTCTCCAAAGAGGACATCCAGATGGCCAACAGACACATGAAACGATGCTCAGCATCCCTCCTCATCAGGGAAATACAAATCAAAACCACACTGAGATACCACCTCACGCCAGTCAGAGTGGCTAAAATGAGCAAATCAGAGAACTCTAGATGCTGGCGAGGATGTGGAGAAACGGGCACCCTCCTACACTGTTGGTGGGAATGTAAACTGGTACAGCCCCTCTGGAAAACAGTGTGGAGGTTCCTCAGGAAACTAACAATAGAACTCCCCTATGACCCAGCAATAGCACTGCTAGGAATTTACCCAAGGGATACAGAAATGCTGATGCATAGGAGCACATGTACCCCAATGTTCATAGCAGCACTCTCAACAATAGCCAAAACATGGAAAGAGCCTAAATGTCCATCAACGGACGAATGGATCAAGAAGATGTGGTTTATCTATACCATGGAATACTACATGGCAATGAGAAACAATGAAATCTGGCCGTGTGTAGCAACATGGATGGACCTTGAGGGTGTTATGCTGAGCGAAATAAGTCAGGCAGAGAAGGACAAATATCATATGTTTGCACGTATAGGAGGATTAGGAGGAGCTTAATGGAGGACCACGGGGGGGAAGGGGGGAAATGGTGGGGGAAAGGGATAGAGGCAAACCATGAGAAACTCTTGAATGATGAGAACAAACTGAGGACTCATGGGTGTGGGGGTGGAGGGGGGATGGGCATGGAGGAGGGCACTTGTGGGGATGAGCACTGGGTGTTATATGGAAACGAACTTGACAATAAACTATTTGTAAAATTAATAAAGAAAGAAAGAAAGAAAAAAGAAAAAAATTTTAATTAAAAAATAAAACGTATCCAAACACCCCCCCCAAAAAAGATTAAAGCTCTCAAAGACAGAATGTAACTCAAGATAATAAAAGCCATGTATGATAAGCCCACAGCTAACACTGACTTAACAGTGAAAAGCTAGAAGTTTTCTTCAAAAATCAGGAACAAGACAAGGATGCCACTTCCATTCAAGATAGTATTAGATATTCTAGCTAGAGCATTCAGGCAAGAAAAAGAAATAAAGGCATCTAAATTGGAAAGAAAAAACTAAAACTGTCACTATTTGCAAATGACATGGTATTTTACAGAGAAAACTTTTTTCTTTAATATCTGCGAAAGAGAGAGAGACACAGTGTGAGCAGGAGAAGGCCAGGGAGAGAGGGAGAATCTGAAGCAAGCTCCAGGATCTGAGCTAGCTGTCAGCACAGAGCCCAACGCAGGGCTCGAACCCACGAACCATGATATCATGATCTGAGCCGAAGTCGGACAGCTTAACCACTGAGCCAACCAGGCACCCTCAGAGAAAACTCTTAAGACCACCAAAAAAACCTGTCACAGCTCACAAGCAAATTCAGTGAAGTAAATAAAAAAAGCAATACACAAAAATCTGATGCATTTCTATAAATAATGAACTATCAAAAAATCAAGAAAATAATCTCATTTATAATTGCATCAAGAATAAAATACCTAAGAATAACTTTAACAAAGGAGGTCAAAGACCTGTACACTGAAAAGTAGAAGACACAGATGAAAGAAATTGAAGATGACACAAATAAATGGAAAGCTAATACATGCTCATGAACTGGATATATTAATATCGTTAAAATGTCCACACAACTGAAAGCAAATCTACAAATTCAAAATCCCTCTCAAAATATTGATGACACTTTTCACAGAAATAGAATGGTCCTGATATTTGTATGGAACCACAAAAGACCAAATAGCCAAAGCAATCTTGAGAAAAAAGAACAAAACTAGAGGCACCACATTCCCTAATTTCAAACTTATTACTGTTACAGTAATCAAAACAATCTGGTATTGACATAAAAATAGACATACAGATCAATGGAACAGATCAGAGAGCCCAGAAATAAACCTATGCTCAATCAATTTACAACAAAGGAGCTGGGAAAATTCAATGGGGAAAGGACAGTTTCTTCAATAAATGGTGTTGGTCATACTGGACAGGGACAAGCAAAAGAATGAAACTGGACCACTATCTTATACCACACACACAAAATAACTCAAAATAGATTAAAAGGTTGAACTAAGATCTGAAATCATAAAAATGCTAGAATTCAACACTTCCAATAAGCTCCCTGACATAGACCTTGGTAATAATTTTATTAATCCGGCACCAAAAGCAAAAATAAATGGGACTATAGCACACTAAATCTGCATAGCAAAGGAAACTAACAACAAAATGAAAAGGCAACCTACCAACTGGGTGTAAATATTTGCAAAAAATATATATGGTAACAGATAAGGTGTTAATATCCAAAATATATTTTAAAAAACTCATACAACTCAATTTCAAAAAACCAATCTAATTAAAAATGAGAAGAGGATTTGAATATAATTTTCCAAAGAAGACATACAGATGGACAACAGGTATATGAAAAGGTACTCAACAACATTTATCAAATAAATGTAAGTAACAACTATAAATCAATATAACCTCACCTCTATTAGAATGGCTAATATCAAAAAAACAAAAATAACAAGTGCTGGTTAAGATGTAGAAAAAAAGGCAACACTGTGCACTATTGTTGGGAATGTAAATTGGTGCAGCTACTATGGAAAACAATAAGGAGGTTTCTCAAAAAATCAAAAACAGAATCACCACGTGATTCAGTAATTCCACTTCTTGGTATTCAAATGAAGAAAACAAAAACACTAATTTGTAAAGATATATGTACCCCCATATTAAGCATTATTTACAACAGCCAAAAAATAGAAATAACCTAAATGTCCACTGATGGGTAATGGGTAAAGAAAATGTGGTGTATATACACACTGTAATATTTTTCAGACACAAAAAAGGAAATACTACCATTTGTAACATCATAGACTATGAAAGCATTATGCTAAGTGAAATAAGTCAGACATAAAAAGATGGACTTTGAAGGCATTATGCTAAGTGAAACAAGTCAGACATAAAAAGATAAATACTAGATGATTTCATTTGTATGTGGAACCTAAAAACAAAACAAACAAAAGAAGCTCAAGGGTACAGAGAACAGATTAGTGGTTGCTTGAGTCAAGGGGGTAGGGTGGTTGAAGGAGTAGGCAAAATGGATGAGGGGATCTAAAGGTACAAATTTTCAGTTATAACATGAGTAAGTCCTGGGGGTGTAATGTTGAACATAGTAACTATAGATAATAATATGTTTTACATGTTTGAAAGTTGCTAGGAGAGTGGATCTTAAAGATTCTCATCACAGAAATTTTTTTTTTTTTTTAATTTTAATGTTTATTTATTTTTGAGAGAGAGATAGAGCACAAGCAAGGGAGGGGCAGAGAGAGAGGGAGACACAGAATTCATCACAGAAAGGTTTTAAATAATATATGGTGACTGATCATTCTGCTATATACATAAATATCATATCAAGATATTGTACACCTGAAACTAACATAATGTTACATATCTATTACACCTCATCTTAAAAAAAGAAAAAAAAAAGGGCAGTCACAGGGACCTGTGGGAATACAACAAAAGATCTAACATTTTTCTTGTTGAATTTCGGGTGGTTAAAGAACGGGGTGGGATTGAAAAAGTATTCTAAGAAGTTAAGGCTGAAAACTTCCCACATCAGCAAGAAGAAAAGTTACAAATCCAAGAAGATGAGTAAATTCCAAACAGTATGTGCCCAAAGAAATCTACACTCAGATACATCATAATTAAACTAAAGACAAAGAAAATATTGTAAAACCAGCCAGAGAAAAACACCTTGACTATGGTGGAATAACAACAGCAAATTTTTCATCAAAAACCACTGAGGCCACCTGAAAGCAACAAAATATTTTTTAAATGATGAAAAAAAAAAAAAAAGGAATCATTAACACAGAATCCTAAATACAACAAAAACACCTTTAGGAATGAAAGGAAAATAAAATACTCTCAGATGAACGAAAACTAAGAATATCTGTCATCGGTAGACCCACACTAAAAGAATGGCTAAAGGAAGTTCTCTAAATAGAATGGAAACAATAAAAAGAAAGTTTTGGTGCTCAGGAAGGAAGAACACTGTAAGTAATACATGGGTAAATACAATAGAATTTTCTTCATCTCTTGATTTTTCTAACTTATGTCTGAAGCTTCAACCAAAAATTATAATATTACCAAATGTGGTTATAAATACATGCAACAGAAATATTTAAAGCAATAATATAAACAGAAAAGGATAAAGGGAAGGTTTCTGTATATCAATCAAATGGGTTAAATGACACAACCAGGAAACTGTCTTTATGCATATATAATGTATTAACCACACAAACCACTAAAAAGGCTACACAAAAAAAAAGAATAAAAAAGTGGGAAGAACCAGTCTATCTGATTTCAAAACTTACTCTTAGCTATAGTAATGAAAAGCATGGTATGGGCAGAGAGATACACATATGGATTAGTAGAACAGAATAGAGAATCCAGAAATAGACCACACAGGTATACCCAACTAACTCTTAACAAATGTGCAAAACTAATTCAATAGAAAAAAAGTTAGCCTTTTCAAAAAAAAAATGGTGTTGGAGCAATAATCTATAAGCAAAAAAAATAATAAAATTAAAAAATTAAAAAAATTTAAAACCTCACATTGTACACAAAATTTAACTCAAATGAAAAAGGAACATACATGAAAAACATAAAACTATAAAACTTTTAGGAAAAAAACCACAAAAATCTTCAGGTTCAAGGACTAGGCAAAGAAGAGAAGGAAGGGGAGAAGAAGAGGAAGAAGAAAAAGAGCAAAATCCATACTGAACTTTAACAAAATTTTGAAACTTTTGCTGTTTCAAAAGACAGTTAAAAGGGTGAAAAGATAAGCTATGAACTGAGAGAAGTTATTTGCAAACCATATATAATACAAAGGACTCATATCTGGAATATATACAGAACTCTAAAAACACCACGATAGAAAGAAAAAAAAAATCTAACATGAATAGGTATTCTACTGAAGAAGAGATACACAGATGTTAAACAGCCACAGGATACTGCAAATTAAAACCACAATGAGACACCACACCACACACAAATGACAACACCAAATGATGGTGAGGACACAGAGAAACAGGATCACTCATATGTTGCTGGAAATGAAATGGTGTAGCCAGTATGGAAAAGTTTGCCAGGTTCTCAAAAAATTAAACACAGAATTACTACATGATCCAGCGGTTCCATTCCTGAGTACATACATAAATAACTGAAAGCAGAATTTCTGTATATTTACTCTCATAGAAGCATTATTCACAATAACTACAAGGTGGAAGCAACATAAATGCCAATCTGTGGATGAAAGGATAAATAAAATGTGATATATACATACACTGGATTACTATTCAACCTTTAAAAGGAGGGAATTTCTCACACATACTACAACATGGATGAACCTTGAAGACATTATGCTAAATAATGACATAAGCCAGACATAAAAGAACAAATACTCTATGATTCCACTTATACAAAGTCGAATTATGTTTCCAGGAGCTGAGGGTAGGGAAGAAACAGGAGTTACCATTTAATAAATACAAAGTTTCATTGTTTGGGAATATGAAAAGTTTCTGGAAATGGATGGTGGTGATGTTTACAAATCATCATGAGCATGTGTAATGTCACTGAACTGTATACTTAAAAATGGGTGAAATGGTCAAATTGTATGTTATGTAGAGTTTACCATAATATAAAAAATTTTTAAGTTAAATTTTTAAGAATTCCATAACCGTGGGCAACAGGGTGGCTTAGTCAGTTAAGCATATGACTTTGACTCAGGTCAGGATCTCAAAGTCCATGAGTTCAAGCCACATTGGGCTCTGTGCTGATAGCTGAGAGCCTGGAGCCTGCTTCAGATTCTGTGTCTCCCTCTCATTCTGCCCTTTCCTTCCTCCCACCCTCCCTCCCTCCTCTCTCTCTCTCTCTCTCTCACACACACACAAATAAACATTAAAAAAAAAATTAAAAAGAATTCCATAACTGGGATGCCTGGATGCTCAGTCAGTTGAGCATCCAACTCTTGATTTCGACTCAGGCCATGATCCCAGGGTCATGGGATCGAGCCCCACATCAGACTGTGTGCTGAGCATGAAACCTGCTTAAGATTCTTTCTCTCTATCCCTCTGCCCCTCTCCCTCACACTCTGTCTCTCTCTTTGTAAAATAAATTCTAAAAAAAGAATTCCATTACCAAAAAACAAATCCATGTACGGTATCCAGAAAATAAATGCCAGATCAAGCTTTCCAAAGTACCAGAATCTCAGAAGTTCATAATACATACCTGGTTGCTTGCCCCATACCCAGCTCTCTAGGATTGATTTGGCCCTATATGCAGGTGCAGGAGTTTCTTCTTCATCTTTTTTCTCTTTGTCATTCAGATCTTCTTTCTTTGTTCCACTCTGAGTATCAACACCATCATCTGAAAAATTAAAAATTAAAAAATATCTACAAATTTCTTTTCAAAATGTAGCATCCACTGTCAGTCTCTTTGCAAATGTCCTTCCCAGAAATGGAAAGTCTGTTACAACATACATCATTAGCTGAAAGTTTGAGGATTAAAAGAAAATTATATAAATCATCACCATAAAAGGTATAGTGTGATTTATGAAGTAATGAATGTCCCAATAACCCTTTTAATTAAGAAATCAATATGTCACTCAAATCTTCTTTGAAGCATGTCTTCTAAAATATTTCATCAATTCTCTACTTCATTTCACAAGTAAGAAACTTGATCCTTTTTTAAAAAATTTCCTTAAATAACCTCAGCACCCAACTTGGGGCTCAAACTAATGACCCTAAGATCAACGGTTGTGTGTTCTCTCCACTGAGCCAGCCCGGTGCCTCCCAGAAACTTAGCTCTGGTATCACCGAACTGAATTTCACCTGAACTCCTTTTATCCAATGATCCCTAAATGCTGCATCCAAAAGAAGGAAGGATGTGTAATGGGAGCATGATTCAAAAATCATTTTTAACTCTACATATTGCCCTACTCCACCAACTGAGAACCACTGCTATACAGGACCACCACTGGTGACAGAGTATAATTCAGGAGCTTTGGGACTGAAAAGTTGAAAACCATGACTTTAGACCATGACAATTTAGGCTTCAGTCAAGAACAAATGTCATGAAATTCCTTACAGAAATAAAGACAGAACTCACCTAACCTTGAAGTATAAATGTGTCCTATCCTAGAAGGCCAATACTAAATAAATTATTTTCCATATAACGTAATTAGAAATATACATGCAAAGCTGCGAAAGATTATATCATTACAAACAGTAAGGAGTATCTAAAAATAACTAAAACCAACAAGTGACAAATATTCAAGAAACTCCTGTATTCTGTAAGAAAAATATCAGATATCAAACAGAAGAAATCCCAAACGACTAATACTATGAAGAGTTACTCAAACTCATGTTTATAAAAATATAAACTAAAACAATAAAATACTACTTTACATTCACCAAATTGACAATTGTTCATAAGCTAAAATATAAGCTCCAAGGCAGGATTTTTTTTCCCTTTTCATCTGGTACTTGGTTATCACAAGTACCTAGAACATATTTGTAAAAAAATAAAATAAAATAAAAATTAAAATAAAGTTATGAAAAACAAGTTAAAAAAAACAAGTCCCTAGAACAATGCATGCCAGGAAGTAAGGCTTCGATGATATGTTGGATAGTTAAACAATGTTAAGTATCAGTGGAAATGTGGAGTTGGAGGCACAGCTGGCCAAAGGGTGGACAGATGTTCTTTATAATATGTACATTTTTATACACTGCAAATGTAAAATCACATAGCACCTCTAAATTAAGTACTACGTGTTTGCTTAAATCACAGGAAAAGTCGGTTCACAGCCCTCAGTGTATATCAGAAGCACAGGGTGAGGGGTATGCATACACATACGTATATACACACACACACACATATATCTTTGATACCATGCCTGAGTCTGTCACCTGAGATTCTGATTCAGCTGGTCTGGAGAAGGACCTGGGCACGAGTAGCATTTTTAAGTTCCTAAGTATTTCTAATATTCAGCCAGTATGAAGGATCACTGGCACAGGAGATATAATTTTATTAATTCAATGTAAATCCAACTGACCAAACAACATGGTAGGTTTTTCGTGTTTTTTTTTTTTTTTTTTTTTTTGCTTTTTAATATAATGTATTGTCAAATTGGCTAACACAGAGTATGTACAGTGTGCTCCTGGTTTTGGGTATAGATTCCCATGGTTCACCACTTACATAGAACACCCAGGGCTCATCCCAACAAGTGCCCTCCTCAATGCCCATCACCCATTTTCCCCTTCTTCCATCTCCCCCATTAAAACCTCAGTTTGTTCTCTGTATTTAAGAATCTTTCATGGTTTGCCTCCCTTCCTCTCTGTTTGTAACTGTTTTTCCCCCTTTCCTTCCCCCATGGTCTTCTGTTAAGTTTCTTAAGTTCCACATATGAGTGAAAACATATCTGTCTTTCTCTGACTGACTTATTTCACTCAGCATAATACCTTCCAGTTCCATCCACACTGCTGCAAATGGCATGATTTCATTCTTTTTCATTGCCAAGTAGCATTCCATTGTCTATAAACCACATCTTCTTGATCCACTTGTCAGCTGATGGACATTTAGGCTCTTTCCATAATTTGGTTATTTCTGAAAGCACTGCTATAAATATTAGGGTACAAATGCCCTTATGAATCAGCACTCCTGTATCCTTTAGATAAATTCCTAGTAGTGCTATTTCTGGGTCATAGGATAGTTCTATTTTTAATTTTTAATTTTTTGAGGAACCTCCACAGTTTTCCAGAGCGGCCCATCGGTCTGCATTTCCACCAACAGTGTAAGAGGGTGCCCATTTCTCCACATCTTCACCAGCATCTGTTGTTTTCTGAGTTGTTCATTTTAGCAACTCTGACTGGTGTGAAGTGGTATCTCAGTGTGGTTTTGATTTGTATTTCCCTGATGATGATATTGAGCATCATTTCATGTGTTTGTTGGCCATCTGGATGTCTTCTTTGGAAAAGTGTCTATTCATGTCTTCTGCCTTCTTCTTCACTGGATTATTTGTTTTTTGGGCAACAATGGTAGTTTTGGATTCCACAGCCACTCTTTATGTAACAAACTAAGGACACACAGAATAAAACTTTTTTTCAAAAAAATAAGACAAGTGAGAGGAAAGGTCAAATAACTTTGGCACTTGTATCTTTTACAAGTTACTGTCTTTTTGCTGTCAACTGAATAACACAGTAATTGTTACTGATTTTTTTAATTAAGAACAGGAGCTTGCTAATTTTTTTTTTTTTTTTTTTTTGCACAAGTATGAGAGAAGTGTCCTGAAATGAAAACCTGGTTCTCCAAATTCAATTCTTTATTAACAGTTAGGCATAAGATCAGTCCACATCTCTAACCTTCAGTTCTGCTATCGTGAAAGCTCAGAAGCCTACCTGTGTGACAGAGGAACACCAATATCTGCATAGAAGACTTGGCCCCAGCTCTCATGTGTCACTCCATTTGCTTCTCACCAGGCACAGACAAAATAACCTTACTAGATATCTAGACCCCAACCCCATGGAGACTAACTAGCATTCTGCAGAGGAAGAGGCAGGTCACCAGAACCCCAAATCTTTCTTGTAACAACTCAGAAGATCATCACTATGAGTTATTGGACAAAAACAGAAAATGCCAAAATACTGAGAAAATTTGGAGAGGGAAAGAGAGACAAACACAGAGAGAGAATGAGAGGCTCACATAGGAAGAAAAGGCAAGATTGAAGCAGAGGATGGTTTCAAAGCATTAACCTCTGGGCTGTGGGTCCTGTAACTGGTCCACTGCACCCACGAATCCACTGCCCATTCCTCTGTCACAACAAAGATCCTGATCCCCAAGTTTGTAGAGAAAACATCCACAGCAGCAGCGGCACAGCAAAGGGGTGAATTCGAGGTCAGTATACGTCAGAGTCCTAAACTCTATAAAGCAACCAGTACCATGGGGAAGGCCCCTAGCCCTGACAATACTGACTGAAGCTTTTGGGAGGGGAAAAAAATTAAATTGAAACAAAGGTCCACAATTTAACCCAACTGGAACCCCAGTGTTTACTGAAAGAACTTATACAACAAAAAGATAAATGAGCTTTTGTGACTATGATACAGGCTGTTGTTTTACTCATACTTTGCTGTATTGATTAAACTTGTTTACAGTGAGCATTAACATTCCATTAATTTAAAAAATGTGTAGGGATGCCTGGGTGGCTCAGTCACTTAAGCATCTGACTCTTGATCTCGGCTCAGGCCATGATCTCACAATTCGTGGGGTTGAGCCCCGTGTCTGGCTCTGCACTGACAGCATGAAGTCTGCTTGGAATTCTCTCTCTCTTCTCTCTCTCTGCCCCTCCTATGCTTGTGCACATGATCTCACTCTCAAAAATAAAACTTTAAAAAATTATTAAAAATGTCTAAATCTACTTTTCATTTTTTAATTTAAATTTTAGTTAACATACAATGAAATATTGGTTTCAGGAGAATTCAGTGATTCATCACTTACATACAACACCCAGTACTCATCACAACAAGAGCCCTCTTTAATACCCATCACTCATCTAGCACAACTTCCACCTACTTCCCTCCATCAACCCTAAGGTTTCTATCATTAAGAGTCTCTGGTTTGATATATTTGCATGTATAGGTGGATTAGGAAGAAGTTAACAGAGGACCATGGGGGAGAAGAAGGGGAAAAATACTTTCTGAGAGGGAGGGAGACAAACCATGAGAGACTCTTGAATGCTGAGAACTGAGGGCTGATAGGGGTGGGGGTGGTCGGAAGGGGGGTGATGGGCATAGAGGAGGGCACTTGTTGGGATGAGCACTGGGTGTTATATGGAAACCAACTTGACAATAAATTATGAAAGAAAATAAAAAGAGTCTCTGGTTTGTTTCCCTCTCTTCTCTTTTCCTCCCAACTTCCATGTGTTCATCTGCTTTGTTTCTTAAATTCCACTTGAAAGAAATCATATGGTATTTGTCTTTCTCTGATTGACTTATTTCACTCAGCATAATACATTCTAGCTCCATATACATTGTTTCAAATAGCAACACTTCCTTCTTTTGATGAAACACACTCCATCTTCCCTATCCATTCATCAGTCAGTGGACATTTGGGCTCTTCCCATAGTTTGGCTATTGCTGATAAAACTGCTATAAACACTGGGATGCATGTACCCCTCCAAATTTGTATTTTTGTATCCTTCAGGTAAATACCAAATAGTTCAACTGCTAGATTAGAGGGCAGTTCTATTTTCAGTTTCTTGAGGAACCTCACATACTGTTCTCCAAAGTGGCTGTACCAGTTTTCATTCCCACCAACAGTGTAAGAGGGATCCCCTTTCTCCACATCCTCGCCAACATCTGTTGTTTCTTGTGTTGTTAATTTTAGCCGTTGACAGATGGGAGGTTATATCTCATCATGGTTTTGGTTTGTATTTCCCTGAACATGAGTGATGCTGAGCATCTTTTCATGCATCTGTTAGCCATTGGGATGTCTTCTTTGGAAAAGTGTCTATTCATTCTTCTACTCATTTCTTAACTGGGTTGTTTGTTTCTTGGGTGCTGAGTATGATCAATTCTTTATAGATTTTAGATACTAACCCATTATCAATATGTCATTTGCAAATATCTTCTCCCATTCTGTAGGCTGCCTTTTAGTTTTGTTGATTACTTCCTTTACGGTGGAGAAGCTTTTTATCTTGATGAACTCCCAATAGTTCATGTTTGCTTCTGTTTCCCTTGCCTCTGGTGCTGTGTCTAAAAGAAGTTGCTCTGGTCAAGGTCAAAGAGGTTGCTGCCTGTTTTCTCCTCTAGGATTCTGATGATTTCCTGTCTCACATTTAGGTCTTTCATCCATTTTGAGTTTATTTTTCTGTAAGGTGTAAGAAAGTCATCCAGGTTCATTTTTCTGCATGTCACCATCCAGTTTTCCCAGTACCATTTGTTGAAGAGACTTTTTTTTCCCACTGAATATTCTTTCCTGTTTTGTCAAAGATGAGTTGACCATATAGTTGTGGGTCCATTTCTGGGTTTTCTATTCTGTTCCACTGATCTGTGTCTGTGTTTGTGCCAGCACCATATTATCTTGATGACTACAGTTTTGTAACATAGCTTGAAATCCAGAATCATGATGCGTGCAGTTTTGTTTTTCTTTTTCAGAATTGCTTTCGCTATTCCAGGTCTTTTGTGGTTCCATACAAATTACAGGGTTGTTTGTTTTAGCTCTTCAAAGAATGCTGGTGGTATTTTGAGGGGGACTGCATTAAATATGTAGACTGTTTTGGGTAATATGGATATTTTAACAATGTTTGTTCTTCCAATCCATGAGAATGGAATGCTTTTTCATTTTTTTTTGTGTCTTCTTCAATTTCTTTCATAAGTTTTCTATGGTTTTCAGAGTACAGATCATTTACCTCTTTAGTTAGGTTTATTCCCAGGTATCTTACTGGTTTTGGTGCAATTATAAATGGGACTGATTCCTCATTTTCTTTTTCTGCTGCTTCATTATGGGTGTATAGAAGTGCAACAGATTTCTGCACATTGATTTTACAGCCTACAACTTTGCTGAATTCAATAATTTGTTCTAGCAACTGTTTGGTAGAGTCTTCAGGTTTTCTACATAGAGTATCATGTCATCTGCAAATTAGAAAGTTTGACTTCTTATTTGCTTATCTGTATGGCCTTTCTTCCTTTTGTTATCTGATTGTTTAGGTTAAGACTTCCAGTACTATGTTAAATAGTAAAGGCGAGAGTGGGCATCTTTGTCTTGTTCCTGACCACTGGGGAAAGGCTCTCAGTTTCTCCCTACTGAGGATATTAGCTGCGAGTCTTTCACATATGGCCTTTATGATGTTGAGGTTGTTTCATCTATCCCTACTTTGTTGAGGGTTTCTATCAAGAATGTATTTCATCAAATGCTTTTTCTGCATCTACTGACAGTACCATATGGTACTTATCCTTTATTTTAGGAATGTGGTATACAAATATTGAACCAGCCTTGCAGCCCAGGAATAAATCCCACATAATCATGATGAATAACTCTTTTAATGTACTGTTGAATTCTATTTACTAGTATCTTGTTGAGAATTTTTTCATATGTTACAGGTTCTGAATTAACTTTAGTTATCTGCTAAATTGTACCAATTGGCAAACCTTCATGGATTGTAAACAATACTGGGGCTCAAATTACATTTATATCTGGAGATCCCACTAAATGTAAACAAAGTCCTCCTATAATCTTAGGAAAATTACTACATATAATATAGAGGACGATAGGCATACCTTGTCTTAACCATCAGAACGAGTGTCTTGCCGGGACGCCTAGGTGGCTCAGTAGGTTAAGCATCTGATTTCAGCTCAGGTCATGATCTTGCAGTCTGTGAGTCCAAGCCCCACATCAGGCTCTGTGCTGACAGCTCAGAGCCTGGAGCCTGTTTCAGATTCTATGTCTCTCCCTCTCTCTGCCCCTTCCATGCTCATGTTTTGTCTCTCTCTGCTCTCAATAATAAACATTTTTTTTAAATGTTAAGAACTATTGTCTTGCCTAAATTCCCCCTGGTCATAGCAACCACTGCCCTAAAATATCCCACTGTGGACATAGATGTTCTGACACAATGAGTAATTAATTAAAATTAAGTATTTAGCAATTATAAATTGGCTTAATATGGGACCTGTTATGCAATGAACTTTTGTCCCCCAAAAAGATGTTTTAGTTCTAATCTCCAGTACCTATGAATGTGACCTTATTTGCAAATACGATCTTTGCAGATGACTAAGTTAGGATGAAGCCATTAGAAGGGCACTTGGGTGGCTCAGTTGGTTAAGTGTACAACTCTTGATTTAGGCTGAGGTCATGATCTCACTGTTTGTGGGTTCAAGCCGGACAGTGCACTAGCAGCGCAGAATCTGCTTGGGATTCTCTCTCTCCCACTCTGTCTGTCCCTTCCCTGTGCTCATTCCTCTTCTCTCTCTCTCTCAAAATTTTAATGATGAAATCATTAGGGTAGGCCCTAATCCACTATGACTGGTATCCTCACAAAAAGAAGAAATTTGAACACAGAACACAAATACACAGAAGAAAAACAATGTGAAGACACAAGGAGAACAATGCCATCTAGAAGCCAAGGAGAGAGGCTTGGAAGACCTTTCTCTCTTAGCCCTTAAAAGGATATAACCCTGCTGACACCTTGATTTCAGATTTGTAGACTCAAGAACTGTGAGACAATACACTTTTTTTTTTTAAGCTTCCTAATTTGTAGTATTCTGTTACAGCAGCCCTAAGAAATTAATTACAAATACTCCTCCTTCACACGCTTGGAGACCTTTTCACTAAAGAAGCTTTAGGAACTTACTTGCAGGCCCCCTGGAGTCTCTGAAACACCTGTAATAACATGTTGCCCATGGGCGTCAGATGCAAGAAAGTGCCCTTTCTAGCACTACACTATACATCATTAGAGTAGAAACTGCTTGCCATATATTAAGCCTTCCTGGAAATAGAGGCTCCCAAAGGCCCTCAGCCTGTGACCCTCCACACTCATCTCCCCACTATGCTTTGGGCCATGGAAGCAACTTCTCTACAAGTTTGACACAGCTATAACATGGAACCAAACCTAAGCCCTCTTGCCCACTTGTACAACAGGGTGGTCTCCCCTTTCTCAGTCCCTTGTCTAATGCCACAATGCTGAAAGTCACCCCTCTCCCAGACTCTACGGCTACTGGGCAAGCCCCTAGATCAAATGACTGAACAGAACTGGGAATTCACACACTTTATGAACAGCATCTCCACCATAATATGTGATGGAGCTCAATGGAATGCTGCTGCTTTCATCCTTTAGCAAGGTGTCCCTAAGAAAGGATGGGACCCAAAGGTCAGTACAATTAGCAAATCTTCTGACAGTGTTTTAGCACTGGACTTTCTAACCAACAAATGGCCCCATATGCACATTTTTACAAACCTTTGAGCCATAGCCTTAGTGTTGATTTTTTGGAGTAAAAACTCCACGAATCTCTTGCCTCACAGACATCCAAAATATAAATCAAGGTGGGGCACCTGGGTGGCTCAGTCAGTTAAGTGTCTGACTTCGGCTTAGGTCATGAACTCAAGATTAGTGAGTATGATCCCTGCATTGGGCTCTGTGCTGAGAGCTCAGAGCCTGGGGCCTGCTTCAGATTCTGTGTCTCCCTCTCTCTCTCTTCCTCCTCCACTTGCTCTCTCTCTCTCTCTCTCTCTCTCTCTCAAAAATAAGTAAAGATTAAAAAATAAAGGAAGAAAACTTCAAAATATAAATCAAGGCCACAATATGAGGCCTATCTTGTCTTATCCTTGTAAGGACAAGGACTGTTACTCCTTATACCCCTCTGGAGTCCAAAGAACTCATTCCACTTCTCAGAATACACTATGCTGGGCTCCTAAAGAAGACATTCAATGACACTTCCACCTTCCCTAGAGGGGGAGTCATCCAGTTTACTTGAGAGGCACAATAGACTCCTCAGAGAACTTTTAAGTTACTCACAATGTAGCAAATGGAATTTTTGTCATCACTGCCACAGGCAATGATTAACCTAAATGAATGGCTTCCTGGGGACATATACTTCCCACACCAATACCACCAAGGTCATTTAATAAACTATATTTCCATAAGAGAGGATACCTGTAAAGTTTTGACATCTATTTCACCATGTGGTCCTCTCCCTCCCCTCCAGGTCAAATATCAACTCACTTCCTAGGAAGCACTTTCCTCCCCACCCCCAAAAGTCTCAGTCATCACCAAGATTTAAACTGATATCATGACATCAAAAGGTCAATTATGGTATAAGGCTGAAATTAAGGTTCTACATGTGTAAAGTGCTGAAACAGAACAACTGTTAACTAGAATTCTACATATAGCAAATATATCTATCATATTCAAATGAAGAAAAACTAAGAGAATTTTACATTAGCAGACCTATTTTAATAGAATTGCTAAAAAGATCTTAAGAACAAGGGAAACAATAGTAGAGGGGAATTTGGGACATCAGGAATAAAGAATGAGCAATAGCAGTGGTATATATAACAGTAAATAAATTATTCTTCTCTTAGATTTCTTTATGTTCATTTGAAGACTGAAAGCAAAAATTTCAATATTGTCCAATAAGGTTTTCAAAGCATGTGGATGTAATATATAAATAATACAACTATAACATAAAGGGAGAAGAATAAAAATACCTATAGGTGGTAACGTTTCTACATTCAATTAAAGTGGTAAAATACTGATTCTAAATAAACTGAAATGTTTAAGTACACATTCTATAATCCCTTATAGCAACCATTAAAAAACTATAAACAAATTCACTCTAAATCACAATAAGTAAATTGAAACAGAACACTAAAAAACTATTCAAATACCCTAAAAGAGAGGCAGGTAAGGTAAACACGAACAAAAAGCAGAAAACAAGTAAAAAACAACAATAAAATGATATTCTTAAACCCAAACATACCATTAATTATACTAAATATAAATAGTCTAAAACACAAATTAAAAGACAAATGTCAATGAGTTTTTTTAAATGACTCAATTAAATGTCATCTCTAAATATTCATTCAATATATAATGATACAAAGCAACTAAAAGTAAATGAGTGGAGAGGTGCCTGCATGGCTCAGCCACTTAAGCATCCATCTCTTGATTTCCACCTGGATCATGATCACATAGTTCATGAGTTCGAGCCCTGCATCAGGCTCTGCTCTGACAGCATGGAGCCTGCTTATTAGGATTCTCTCATTCCCTCTCTCTCTGCCCCACCTCTGCTTTCACACTTGCATGTGTGCACTCTCTTTCTCTCAAAATAAATAAATAAACTTAAAAAAAAAAAAGTAAATGGGTGGAAAATATATATATCAAGAAACACTAATCAAAAGAAAGTTGAAATGACTTTGTTAATATGAGACAAAACAGACTCCACAGCAAAGAAAATTACCAAAGATGAAGACGAATAATAATAAAGGGGTAAATTTATCAAGAAAACATAACAATCTTACATGTGTATGAAGTTAACAGTAAGTCCTCAAAACACAAAATGAGAACTGCAGGGAAAAATGGACAAACTTACAATTATATTAGAGATATCAAAACTACCCTCTCAGTAATAGAACAAGATGAAAGAAAACCAGCGATAATGAAGTACTGAACATCATGACCTCAACCAAAAGTATGTAATCTACATTTTACACATTGATCACCAAACTACAGCAGAAATCATTGTTTTTTAAAGTCCACATTGAATATTTACCAAGATAGACCACATCTTGGGTCATAAAACAAAGCTTAATAAATTTAAGCTAGTTGAATCAATTATACTAAGTATATACATCCTGTCTATAATGGCATTAAATCAGAAACCAATAACAGAAAGATAACAAGACAATGCCAAAAGACTTGGAAATTCGGGGCACCTGGGTGGCTTAGTCGGTTAAGCGTCTGACTTTCGCTTAGGTCATGATCTCGCGGTTCGTGGGTTCGGGGCCCCGTGTCGGGCTCTGTGCTGATTGCCAGCTCAGAGTCTGGAGCCTGTTTCAGTCTGTGACTCCTTCTCTCTCTGACCCTCCCCTGCTCACACTGTCTCTCTCTCTCTCTCTCCTAGAAATAAATAAAACATTAAAAAAAAAAAAAAGACAAGACTTGGAAATTAAACAACACATTTCAAAGTAATACACAGGTCAAAGTAGTCTCCAGGGAAATTTAAAAACGTTTTCAATCAAATGAAAATACATCAAAATTTGTGGCGTGCAGTTAAAACAGTGCTTATAGGGAAATTTATAATATTAAATGCTTATGTTAGCAAAGAAAACAAGGTCTGAGTCAACAATCTAAACTTCCACCTTAAGAAACTAGAAAGAGATGGGGCGCCTGGGTGGCTTAGTCGGGTAAGCGTCCGACTTTCGCTTAGGTCATGATCTCGTGGTTCGTGGGTTCGAGCCCCGCGTCGGGCTCTGTGCTGACTGCCAGCTCAGAGCCTGGAGCCTGTTTCAGAGTCTGTATCTCCCTCTCTCTCCGACCCTCCCCTGCTCATGCTGTCTCTCTCTCTCCTAGAAATAAATAAAAAATTAAAAAAAAAAAAAAGAAACTAGAAAGAGAAAAGAAAAATAAACCCAAAGTAAGCAGAAAGAGGTGAATAATGAAGAGCAGAAATCAATAAACTGAAAAGAGAAAAACAGAAAAACAAATCAATGAAACAAAGAGCTGATTTGTTGAAAAGATAAATAAAATTGACAAACTAAGCACAAGACTGTTGGTAAAACAAAAACAGAGAAAAGACACTTATTACAAATATCAGGAATGAAAGAAGGATATCTCTAGAGCCAGTGCAGATATTAAAAGGATAATGGAATATTACATCAACTCTAAACACACAAATTCAACAACTTAGAGGATATACAACAGTTCCTCAAAGACCACAAACTACCAAAACTCACCTGAGAAGAACTGGGTAAGCTAAACAGTATGATAACTATTCAAGAAATTTACTTCAGAATCTAAAGCCTTCCAAAATAATGGGAAAAGATAGTTGGAAATGACATATTGGATAAAGGTCTAGTATCCAAAATCTGTAAGGAACTCATCAAACTCCCCACCCCGAAAAACAAATAATCCAGAGAAGAAATGGGCAGAAGACATGAACAGACACTTCTCCAAAGAGGACATCCAGATGAAAGGACAACAGACACATGAAACGATGCTTAACGTCACTCATCATCAGGGAAATACAAATCAAAACCACATGGAGATACCACCTCATGCCGGTCAGAGTGGCTAAAATGAACAAATCAGAAGACTACAGGTTCTGGTGAGGATGTGGAGAAACAGGCACCCTCTTACACTGCTGGTAGGAATGCAAACTGGTGCAGCCCTTCTGGAAGACAGTGTGGAGGTTGCTCAAAAATTAAAAATAGGGGGCGCCTGGGTGGCTCGGTCAGTTAAGCGTCTGACTTCAGCTCAGGTCATGATCTCACGGTTCGTAGGTTCGAGCCCTGCATCGGGTTCTGTGCTGACAGCTAGCTCAGAGCCTGGAGCCTGTTTCGGAGTCTGTGTCTCCCTCTCTCTCTGACTTCCCCTGCTCATGCTGTCTCTCTCTCTCTCTCAGAAATAAATTAAAAAACATAAAAAAAATTTTTTTAATTATTAAACTACCCTATGACCCAGCAATAGCACTGCTAGGAATTCACCCAAGGGATACAGGAGTGCTGATGCATAGGGGCACAGGTGTCCAGCGTTCATAGCAACACTTTCAACAATAGCCAAATCATGGAAAGAGCCTAAATGTCCATCAACTGACAAATGGATCAAGTATATGTGGTTTTTATAGACAATGGAATACTACATGGCAATGAGAAAGAATGAAATATGGCCATCTGTAGCAACATGGATGGAACTTGAGGGTATTATGCTAAGTGAAATAAGTCAGGCAGAGAAGGACAGATACCATACATTTGCACATATAAGAGGATTAGGAGGAACTTAACGGAGGACCATGTGGGAGGAGAAGAGGAAAAATAGTTACAGAGAGGGAGAGAGACAAACCATAAGAGACTCTTGAATACTGAAAACAACCTGAGGTTGATGGGGGGTGGGAGACAGGGGAAGGTGGGTGATGGGCATGGAGGAGGGCACTTGTTGGGATGAGCACTGGGTGTTACATAGAAACCAATTTGACAATAAACTATAAAAAAAAAAAAAAAAGCCTTCTGGGGCACCTGGGTGGCTCAGTCGGTTAAGTGTCCAACTTCAGCTCAGGTCACGATCTCACGGTTCGTGGGTTCAAGCCCCGCGTCGGGCTCTGTGCTGACAGCCAGCTCAGAGCCTGGAGCCTGCTTCAGATTCTGTGTCTCCCTCTCTCTCTGACCCTCCTCTGCTCACGCTGCCCCTCTCTCTCTCTCTCTCTCTCTCAGAAATAAATAAAACATTAAAAAAAATTTTTAAGTCTTTCAAAATAGAAATCTCAAGACCTAGAAGGCTTCAATGGAGAATTCTACTAAATATTTACAGAAGAAATTCTATAAATTCTGTAATACCAATTCTACAATTTCTTTCAGAAAATGGGAGGAGGAACATTTCCCAGGTCATTTACCAAAACCAGACAAACAAAAGTACAGTTGACCCTTAAACAACACAGGGATTAGGGCTGCCAACTCCCTGCCAGTGGAAAATCTGCATATAACTTTTTTTTTTTAAAACGCTTTATTTATTTCTAGCAGAGAGAGAGAGACAGTGTGAGCAGGGGAGGGTCAGAGAGAGAGGGAGTGACAGACTCTGAAACAGGCTCCAGGCTCCGAGCTGGCAGTCAGCACAGAGCCCGACGCGGGGCTCGAACCCACGAACTGCGAGATCGTGACCTAAGCGAAAGTCAGACGCTTAACCGACTAAGCCACCCAGGCGCCCCATGCATATAACTTTTTGACTTCCCAAAAACTTATTTACTAATAATAGCATACTGTTGACTAGAAGCCTTACTAATTATATAAAGTCAATGAACACACGTTTTGTATGTTAAGTGCATTATATACTATATCCTTACAACACAGTAAGATACAGAAAAAAACATTAGGAAAACCCTAAGGAAGAGAAAATACATTTACAGTACTATGCAGTAAACTATCTGCATATAAGCAGACCCACACAGTTCAAACCCATGTTGTTCAAGGATCAATCATACAAAATATAACAACTATAAATAAATAGCCTTCATGAGCACGGATGCAAAATTCTCAAAAGAGTATTAGTAATACATATAAATAATAATACACCAAAACCAAGAGGAGTTTATCCAAGGAATACAATGCTGGTTCAATATTTGTAAATCCATCAATATAACCCCCCACAGAAATAAGAATCACTTCATACTATCACTTAATACTATCAATTGATGTATTAAAAACTTCTGGTAACATACATCATCCATTCAGGATAAAAGCTCTCAACAAATTAGAAACAGAAAAGAACGCCTTAACTTATAAAGGGCATCTACAATACCCTACAGTTTATCACACTTTAAGGTAAAAAACAATGTTTTTCCCTTAAGAACAGGAACAAGGCAGTGAACAAGAACAGGAACAAGGCGCTCTCTTCACCCACATTTGACACTGTACTAGAAGCTCTAGTTAATACAATAAGGCAAGAAAAATTGGGAAAAAATGATAAAAATTGTTCCTATTCACAAACAACATGATTACCTTCATGAAAATCCCAAGAAATATTCTATAAGCACTGTCTAGGGAATTTAGCAAGGTCATAGGAGACAAAACCAACACGTGAAAATGTAACATATGGTATCATCTATATATTTTCTACATAACAGATATAATGTAGAGACATACTACATATTAACATACAGTTGGAAAGCAATAAAATTTTAAAACATTTACAATAGCTCCAGAGAAAGCAAATACTTAGGTACATACTAACAAAATATAGGAAATGTATGCAGGAAAGTACACAATCCTGATCAAAGAAATAAAACACTACCTAAATAAATGGAGATATACTATATTCATGAACTGAAAGACAAAACACAGTAATGATGTTAATTCTCCCCAAACTGATCTATAGATTTAACACAATACCAATCAAAAGCCCAGCAAGTTTTTTGTAGATATGAGAAGCTGATTCTAAAATTTATATGTAAGAGCAAAAAACCTAGGATAAATAAAACAATTATGAAAAGGAACAGTAATGTTGGAAGAATCAATTTTAATACTAGAAAGCCACAGTACTAAAACCAATTCTAATACTATAAAGCCACAGTAACCAAACTGTGTGGCATCAGCAAAAAGATAGACACATATCAATGCAACAGACTGGAAAGTCCAGGAACAATCACATACAAATGAAGTCAATTCATTTTTTATAAAGTACAAAAGCAATTCAATAGAAAAAAAATAGTGTTAGAAAAAATGGATATCCATGTGCAAAAATAAAAAATAAATTCAACCCAAACCTTGAACTTTATACAAAAATTAACTCAAAATGGACCAAAGGTCTAATAATAAAATAAACAACTATAAAACTCTTAGAAGAAAACACAGGAGAAAATCTTTGTTACCAAACAGTAGGCAAAAAAATTCTTAGACAGGAGCCCAAAAGCACAATCCATAAAAGAAAAAATTATAAAACACACGATTAAGAGAATGAAAAAACAAGGTACAGACTGAGAGAAAATATTTACAAATCATGTATCCAAGAAAGGACCTGTAATGAGAACACAAACCATAAAAAAATTCTCAAAACTGAACAAAAAGGAAACAACCTAATTAACCAATTAACAAAAATTGTGAATAGAAACATCATCAAATAGGATGTAAGGGTGACAAATAAGCACATGAAAGGGTATTTAACATGTGCCATTAAGGAAATGCAAACTAACACCAAGATGAGTTCCTAATACCTAGTTATAAGAATAGCTAAAATTAAAAGTACTGGTTATGTTTGCACATATAGGTGGATTAGGAGGAACTTAACAGAGGATCATTGTGGAGGAGAGGGGGGAAAATAATGGGAGGGAGGGAGCCAAACCACGAGAGACTCTTGAATGCTGAGAACAAACTGAGGACTGATGGGGGTGGGGAGAGGGAAGGGGTGATGGGAATGGAGGAGGGCACTTGTTGGGATGAGCACTGGGTGTTATATGGAAACCAACTTGACAATAAACTATTTAAGAAAAAAAAAGTACTGGTAATACCAAGTATTGACAAGTAAACAGAACAGGCACTAATGCAGTGCTGGAGGGAAGGCAAAATAATAAAGCCACTTTGAAAGAAAAAAATGGCAGTTTTGTATGAAGTGAAACATACACTTACCATATATAGCCCAACAGTCATAATACTAGGTATTTGTCCTAGAGAAATGGAAACCATATCATGCAAAATTTGTACACATATGTTCATAGCAGATTATAATTACCAAAAAAATAGAAACACCAAAATGGATAAATACCATGGTACAAATTATGGAATATTACTCTAATACAAAGAACTACTGGTACACAATATGAATGAATCTTAAAGATACAACTTTTAAACAAAAGTAAAAGATACTTTCTATAGTCCTAAAGAACCTCTAGACACTATATATCACATATATAACTAATTAATACAAATCAGGCTTTGGCAAGCATCCTGAGTGACTTATCAAGAACGAGGGAAAGCAGCTGGAAGAGCCTGGAAGAAGGCAATGAGCTAGGTCCTGAAAGCTGGAGCAGGACATGGCCGTGGGCCGGAAAGACATGAGGAAATGTATTAAGGATGAGGGGAAACAGTTTGCATCTGCAGTAGATATAACTTTCTATCTTGACCTGAGAAACTAAACACTAATTTAAATAAGTGATTTACTTAGCCCCTTATTTTAACCTAATAACACAGGAAGTGTGAGAAAGAAGTAGAATCTTAAGAAACAAGATATGTTTAATTTAGAAATTATACCTCAAAAAGCAGGATATTAAGGGAGGAGAGGGGAAAAACAGCTAATGAAAAATGAAAATAAACTAATGTGCACTACATAGTTTGGCATCCAGCCAAACAATATCCTTTTTAATCTTTACAAATGATCTTTCAAGGAGGCAGGCTTTGCTGTTTCTCTTTCACAGAGAAACATGGTTCTAGCCATGGAAACAGAGCTGGGACTAGAACACAGTGTTGGCTCTAACTGCTAGGCCCTGGGTTTCCACCGTGGGGTCCACTGACAGAGCCAGAGGCCAACTCTAGCCCAAGTCCAATTTGTATTTGACCCAAAAGCTAAAAAAAGATTTTACTTTTTCTTTTTAGAGAGAGACAGTAGGCAAGAGAGCCAAGGGGCAGGGGGAGGGAGAGAGGGAGGGAGGGAGAGAGGGAGAGAGGGAGAGAAAGAGAGAATGAATCCCAAGCAGGCTCCAGGCTCAGGGCTCTACACAGGGCTCAATCCCACAACCCTGGGATCATTATCTGAACCAAAACCAAGAGTGAGATGCTCAACTGACTGAGGCACCTAGGTGCTCCATGATTTTATGTTTTTAAATGATTGAAAAATAATCAAAAGAATAATACTTTGTGATATGAACATTATATGAACTTCACATTTTGGTCTGTTAATAAAGTTTTATTGGCACACAGCCACATGCATTTGCTTAGTTTTTCTTTGGCTGCTTAGGCACAACAGCTGCAGGGTCTCATACTTACCAAATAGTTATGGTCCACAATGCTTAAAATATTTACTACTTGACCCTTTACAGAAAATGTGCCAACCCCTGCCTATACCATTTTACAAATTTTACAAATAAGAATATATAAATGATCATTTTAAACTTGGTATACTGGTCATAATCTCTTGTCCAGGATGAAAAGCTTTGACAGTCACCAGGAAGCAGACAAGAAGTATCACTAAGCATACCTCAAGTTTTATTCTCAGGAGCATAAATGAGAACATTTACAACAGCAAAGGCAGAATGAAGTCACTGGAGGTTAAGAAAACAACAGAGAAGAATAATTAAAAATAATTAAAACAATAAGAAGAATTAGCATGTCCAGTTCAGAGACAACATCACATTAGCTTCAGTACTTATCTGCTCTCCTTTTTATGGATGCAGGGTTCAAAGTTTACAGACAGAAAATAAACAACACAAACTGCCCAAACACATCACAAATCATGGAAAGCTGGGAAGAATGGGAAATTGGGAGAGTTGACCTTCCTAAGGACCCAAGGCCATATACCCTGAGGGGCCACTGAAGGGGGATATCCCTGCCACCTGGTCCCTGAAAATGGAGTTAGGGGAGTGCCTGGGTGGCTCAGTTGGTTAAGCATCCAAGTTCAGCTCAGGTCATGATCTCATGGTCAGTGGGTTCGAGTCCTGTGTTGGGCTATGTGCTGACCACTCAGAGCCTGGAGCCCTCTTTGGATTCTGTTTCCCTCTCTTTCTGCCCCCCTCCCCTGCTCATGTGCATGTGCTCACGCACTGTTGCGCTCTCTCTGTCTCTGTCTCTCCCTTCCTCCCTCTCAAAAATAAACAAACATTTTTTTACAAAGAGTTAAAAAAAAAGAAAGAAAGAAAAGAAAGTGGAACTAGGACTGGGTGAACTCAAGACTTTAAGACATTCCTGTCCAGTTATAGTGAGGAGGTTTTTACAAACCATCCAAAATGATTTCCACTCAAATCACTGTATCCAGGACCTAGAGAAGGAGGAGTGCCAAGGTGAAGGCTTGGCACCCAGGGGCAGCAGCAGCCTAGAGGCAGGAGGCACTTCTGTGGGGGACACAGCAGGAGGGGTATGCCTGTAACAGCCTTGGGCCACCATCAGGAAGATCAGCATTTCACCATCCAAGAAGGGTCACTTGTGTTTTGTTTTTACCTTAATCACTGCCTTTAAGAAAGCTTGTTCACTATCAATTGCTTCTGAAAAATAGACTGTAGGAGGGGCACCTGGGTGGCTCAGTCAGTTAAGCCTCTGACTCTTGATTTCTACACTGGTAATGAGATCTCATGGTTGGTAAAATCGAGCCCCAGGCCTGCTTGGGATTCTCTGTCTCCCTCTCTCTCTGGCCCTCTGCTGCTCTCTCACTTTCTGGCTCTCATTCATTCATAAACAAATAAACAAACAAATAAATAAGTAAATAAATAAATAAATGTAGGAGAAAACTACAGGTAACTAAGCATATTACTGAGGGTACTCCATAGAAAGAGAACCAAAAGAATGTGTAGGAGAGGGAGAGAAAAGGAAAGAGGGAGGGAGAAGATATTTATTTTAAGGAACTGGCTCATACAATTATAGAAGTACTAGTCCCAAATCTGCAGGGCAGGCTGGGAGACTGGAGACCCAGGAAACCATTATGTTAATTTGAGTTCAAAGGAAATGTGGAAGCAGAATTCATTCTTGCTGGAGATCAGTCTTTTTTCTAGTCAGGCTCTTCAATTGACTGGGATAAAGCCCACCCATATTATAGGGCAATCTGCTTTACTCAAAGTCCATGGATTTACATGTGAATCTCCTCCAAAAAAACACCTTCACAGAAATATCCAGAACAGTATTTGACCAAATATGTGGGCACCATGGCCCAGCAATTGATACATAATTTAACCACCACATTAAGGGTGCCAACTAATCAAATACTAGTTAAAAAGAGATGCTGTATATTTTTTTTTCTTTGGTATGACACTGGAGTTTTTTTTCTATTTACAAAGAAGTTCAATTTTAAGAGAGATCAGATGTGACAACTTTCTAAGAGAACACAAACACATGGAGGGACTCTGGGTTGGGGGATGGGCTAAATGGGTAAGGGACATTAAGGAAGACACTTGTTGGGATGAGCACTAGGTCTTATACATAGGAGAGGAATCACTGGAATCTACTCCGGAAATCATCATTGCAGCATATGCTACCTAACTTGGATGTAAATTAAAAATAAATAAATAAAAATAAAAATAAAAATAAAAGAACACAAACACAGAAGTAGCCATTCAAATTTCCCTTGATAAGGGATACAGAAATGCTGAGGCATAGGAGCACATGTACCACAATGTTCATAGCAGCACTCTCCACAATAGCTAAAACATGGAAAGAGCCTAAGTGTCCATCAACAGATGAATGGATCAAGAAGATGTGGTTTATCTATACCATGGAATACTACATGGCAAAGAGAAACAATGAAATCTGGCCATGTGTAGCTACATGGATGGACCTTGAGGGTGTTATGCTGAGCGAAATAAGTCAGGCAGAGAAGGACAAATATCATATGTTTGCACGTATAGGAGGATTAGGAGGAACTTAACAGAAGACCAAGGGGAAGAAGAAGGGGGGAAATGGTGGGGGAAAGGGAGAGAGGCAAAGCATGAGAGACTCTTGAATGCTGACAAAAACTGAGGACTGGGGGGGGGGGGGGGGGGGGGGGAGGGGCATGGAGGAGGGCACTTGTGGGGATGAGCACTGGGTGTTATGTGGAAAATAATTTGACAATAAACTATTTGTAAAAAAAAAAAAAAAAAAAAACAAATTTCCCTTGATAGTCTTTTGCATTATAAAGATACAGTGCAATTATCTCTTGTGTTCTAGCTCATTATTAGTAATGTAATACATGAAACATGGCAACCTTACAATTTAAAGACTTCAGCAGAATAAATAGATACTTGTGTTCATTTAACAGGAAAATTTAATTCTCAAGTAAAAAAGTAATCAAATCAGTAATTGGATTTTAAAAAGATGAGAAATAAAAATAAGGAAGAATATGGAGAAGGATGGATAGTAGAGTAAAAAAGCTCAAAGCATTCACTTGAATGACACAGAAAAGGTCACTATCTTCTGTGTTCCATCCTTCTTAGGAGAATTTGTACACTCATCGGCCTGACGCTGAGAGTACTCACTAATTCATGACACAAATTACTTACTTATGGGATCCCTCCTGTGTGCCAGCACTCTGCTCAGTGCTGGGGGTACCATGGTGAAAAAACAGAGCTTGTCCCCACAGGTCAGAGCCATTACAGAGTTGTTACAGGCAGGGTGAGGGATGTGAATGTGAAGGCATAGAAGGGTGAGGGGATGTGAACAAGGCACAGGGCCTTGGCACCTGACCTCAGGGACCTTCCCTGGAAGCTTCTTGAATCACTCACCCTATTCTGTTTTTTTTATATCTGTTTGCTTTCTGCTACCATTTTGTTTTTTATTGGTTGTCCCGAAGAAAAATCTCTACTACTAAATAAGTAACACTTTTACACACAGAATTCAAATTCACATAATCCCTTGCAGAAATCCAACTGACAGGAGAATTCTGGTTAAAAACAGCTCTATGTCCATTCCTTTATGTGCTACCACTATGGCATACAACAGAGCACACATGTTTTCTAAACAGTGGATATGTTTTCTCAAGAGCCTAGTTAATCTGACTTTTCTAAACCTCCTACATGAGTTTTACTCATCAGGTAACCTGACATAACTTATATATGTTTAAGATTGTGAAAATATAAAATTACAGATTCACTCTCATTTAATTATAAAATTCTGACAAACTTTTTGTATCAACAAAAATTATGTTGTTCCATAGTATATTAGCTTAAAAACAATACTTTAAAGACATTTACCCCAATATTAAATTGATTTAATCAATAGCTGGTCTGTAAACCACTGAACGAAAGCTAAGAATTCTAAGTCATCAGTCACCAAGAACAGGTTAATAAATACAAGCACACATGCCTTCCTCCCTTACCGCTACTATAACGGCAGGCTGCAAAAACTATTTTGCAACTCTTAATGAGCATGTGTTTTTGTTCATTAAACATGTAAAATGGCTGCACAGTTTGCATTCCTACAGCACTCTGGAAAAGAGTATGGAGGCTCCTCAAAAAAATTTAAAATAGAACTCTACTATAGTCCAGCAATTGCACTACTAGGTATTTATCCAAAGAATACAAAAATGCTGATTTTAAAGGGTATATGCACCCCAATGTTTATAGCAGTGTTATCAACAATAGCCAAAGTATGGAAAGAGCCAAATGCCCATCAACTAATTAATGAATAAAGAAGGAAGAAGATGTGGTGTCTGTGGGTGCACAAGTGCACACGCATACACAAACACAATGGATTACTACTCAGTGATCAAAATGAATGGGATCTTGCCATTTGCAACATGGATGGAACTTATTATGCTAAGGAAAATAAATCAGTCAGAGAAAGACAAAAATTATATGATTTCACTCATACATGGAATTTAAGATACACAAAAGATGAACCTGGGGAAGGGAAACAAAAATAAGATAAAAACAGAGAGGGCGGCAAATCATAAAAGACTCTAAAACAAACTGAGGGTTGCTGGAGGGAAGGTGGGTGGGGGGGATGGGCTAAGTGGGTAATGGGTATTAAAGAGGACACTTATTGGGATGTTATATGTAAGTGATGAAACACTGGGTTCTACTCCAGAAACCAATGCTACACAGTATGTTAACTAACTTGAATATGAATATACATATTTACATAAATGTATGTATATACACATATATATAAAACATGCAAAATGGGGCTCTTGTAATGTGAACTCCAGAGCTCTCCTAAAATGTTTTAACACCTACTTCGCACTTTTTTATCTATAGTATAAATAAAAATATATATCTGGTTTCAGAACTTCTGAAACCCTTGAATTTACTGAAAATAGGCATGTCTTTTGTTATTCTTAACAAACCCCTTTCCACCACACCAGAGTTTATGCTAATGAGTTGACTCAGGGTTGGGCTTCTAGATAGTCTGAATGTGAACGGGTTACCAGAAGGACCAAACAGTGATTAGAGAGTAAGAACTATCAACCCTACCTCCTGATCCCAAGAAAGGAGGGGTGACTGAAAATTAAATTATAAAAACTTAAACTATAAGATTGGGGAGTTTTCAGGTTGATGGACACTTGGATGTGCTGGGAGAGTAGAGGGACCAACAGAGGGCACATAAAAGCTCCAAGTCCCTTCCCCCACACCTGGCTCTATGCATCTCTTCCATTTGCCTGTTCCTGAGTTGTATCCTTTATAATAAACTAAAAAACATACCTAAAATGTTTTCTTGCATTCTGTCAGTGGTTCTAGAGAATTACTGGATCTGAGGGGAGTCATGGAACCCCTGAATTTGTAGTCAGCTAAGCAAAAGTCTGAGAAGTCTGGAAATCCCATTTGCGGCTGGCATCTAAAGTGAAGGTAGTCTTGGGGCGCCTGGGTGGCCTAGTCGGTTAAGCGTCCGACTTTCGCTTAGGTCATGATCTCGCGGTTCGTGGGTTCGAGCCCCGCGTCGGGCTCTGTGCTGACTGCCAGCTCAGAACCTGGAGCCTGTTTCAGTCTGTGACTCCCTCTCTCTCTGACCCTCCCCTGCTCATGCTGTCTCTCTCTCTCTCTCTCTCCTAGAAATAAATAAATTAAAAAAAAAAAAAAAACATAAAAAAAAAAATAAAGTGAAGGTAGTCTTATAGGACTGAGATCTTAATTTGTAAGGCCCGAGCTAACTCAATAGTTAAGTGTCAGAATTGGGCTGAATTGCTGAACACCCAGTTGATGTTGAATCACAGAATTAATGTGAAAAAACATGTATTTGATGTCAGGAAAAACACACACACTATCTGAATTAGAAGTTAACTTCATTCAGGGGCGCCTGGATGGCTCAGTCAGTTAAGCATCCAACTCCTGATTTCAGCTCAAGTCATAATCTCACAGTTCGTGAGTTCAAGCCCTGCATCCGGCTTTGCACCGGCAGAGTAGGGCCTGCTTGAGATATTCTCTCTCTCTCTCTCTCTCTCTCCCCCCCCTCTTCCCCCCTCCCCAGTTCTCTCTCTCTCTCAAAAATGAATTTAAGAAACTTTAAAAACAGAAGTTACTTAATTTGGATAAAATAATATGGATGGTTGAGATTAAATCAGAAAAAAATGGTGGCAGAGAAATATAAATATGTATGTAAGACAATGAATGTATTTATCAAGGAAAAAAAGATGGTTATTTTTGTCTTCAGAAAAATGTCTAGGTATGCCAGAACATGAAAGAAGATGGTAAGAGGCAAGTGACCAGATATGGTAAACTGTACAAGATTCCTGAGAAAGTGAACTTTATCTGCCTTGGTTTACAAAATCTGTAAAAATGTGTCAGAATTTACCAAGTTGATCAATAAATAAAACTATGAGCCCTTTACTACCAGACTGGGCTTCCTCTCTGTAACCACTTCTCCATGCCAGCTGGGAAAAGTCAGAGCACAGCCATTCCTCTTGAGCCCAGGTCAGACTCCTGTAAAAGCTGTTTGATACCATCTTCCTAGGATCAGACTCAAACTTCTGAACTAAAAATTATCAAGGTGTTTTTACATCTCAATGATCTTTGTCACTTTTCCAGATGACCAGAATAACAAACATGGGCTCCCACATCACAGAATTCATGATGAAATGCTCACAAGCAAGAAGAAGGCTGAACATAAAATTAAGTAGAGTTGTGATTATTCCTTATTTCTTTATTATCTCACCACTATCATTAGAGTTTCCCTGTGCTCTAGACCCACAATATGGGAAGAGCCAGCAAATCAAAAAGAGAAAATTAAGGTGCATAGATTAATTTCATACAAGTAGAATGTTATATAAACTAACACTCTGCAGTTCTCAGAACAGTGAGAGATCTTACAGATGCATCCATGCCTCACTGCCCTTGCTATGTTCTAACCCCCAGGGTAGACAATAAACAAATCCTCACATACAGCCATGAAGCCCACCCTGCCAAGAATTTTACTTTTGTCCCTTCTGATACTGTTGCTAAGTATAATCAATTAATCAGAGCTTTATGTCTTATCTGCTTCCTTACAAAGGTGAAGGCCAGAAAAAGTTCTTCAAAAAATGAGAACAAACACAGAGTCTCAATGGAACTACCAATCCTGTAGAGGATAGACTACAGCAAAGCTGACATCACCCCTGCCAGTAGACACCAGGCAGACTCCCAGAGGTGGGTTATGCTTTCCATAAGGACTCAAGATCCAAAGCAACAAGAATTAATTATGGAGGACAGAATAAGTTTATGAGGGAAATCTAATTGTGGTCATCTGCTCTGGAATATGGTTGGTTTTCTTTAACATTCTTATTTCCTAAGCAGCACATGAGGAGGTTCTTTTCCCTTCCACTGCATCTCTAACTCCCAAAGCAATAGACTGTGCCTATAAAAACAAACAACATACTGTTTGAAAAGCAAACATCATCAGTGGGACTTTGGAAACACATTAGCAATGCAAATTCCCAGGCCCCATCCCAACTCCAAGGAATTTGAGACTCTGGAGGAAGGGCCAGCCACGGGTGTCCAATCAAGCCCTCCAGCTAATTCTAAAGAGCAACAGAGGCTGAGACCCCTTGGGCTAAGGAATTCTTTGAGTTCCCACTGCAGGAGGACAGAGTCTTCATTAATTTTCCTAACATTCATGGCCCTTTGTGCAGTGGCTTTCAAACTTTAAAGTATAAACATGTCACCCGGGGAATGTGTCCACTACATCAACAGTCATATTTCCCAGGATTTAGATGCAGCAGGGCACCTGAAAGAGTACATTTCACTACAGTCCAGCAGAACACACTTCTGAAGCTTCCTGCTCACTGCTCCCTGTTGCTCCTGCACATCCACTGCCAGTCTTGCTTTCCACAGTCCTCCACCTGGAGGCCAGTGCCCACTTCTCATGCATGAAGAATACCACCATCCCTCAAACCCAGACCATGTTTTCATAACTGGTGCTCAAACTTCATCCAACACTATGCCTGAACTGCTCACACCCTGCATATGGGTGACATAACAGGGCTTTGTCCTCTATTAAAAACCTTGGTATTTGTTGTTGTTGTTTTTAAATATTTTTATTTATTTCTAGGAGAGAGAGAGAGAGAGAGAGAGAGAGAGAGAGAGAGAGACAGCGTGAGCAGGGGAGGGTCAGAGAGAGAGAGGGAGATACAGGCGCCCAAAAACCTTGGTATTTGGATGCCTTCTTTTTTTTGCCCAAATAATCATGAGTTATTGTGAGAGAAAGTCCACATTTAATGGTTTTTTACAACTCTAAAGAAAAGCTATAAAAACAGCAGGAAAGGGGCGCCTGGGTGGCTTAGTCGTTTAAGCGTCCGACTTTCGCTTAGGTCATGATCTCGCGGTTCGTGGGTTCGAGCCCCGCGTCGGGCTCTGTGCTGACTGCCAGCGCAGAGCCTGGAGCCTGTTTCAGTCTGTGACTCCCTCTCTCTCGGACCCTCCCCTGATCACGCTGTCTCTCTCTCTCTCCTAGAAATAAATAAAACATTAAAAAAAAAAAAAAAAGGAAAAAAAAAAAACAGCAGGAAAGCTGCCAATTAACACCTGGAAACATTCAAGTACAAATAAATAAATAACTTATCTCTGAGCTCTTAAAAACACATAAAGACTACTGACCACAAACCCACATGCACACAAAACTCAAAACGATTATCACACTTATATACAATATGAACTCTTCAGTTCCATGGAACTGAACTATAAGAATTTGATCCTGTTGTCAATACATGACATTTGTAGTATAAAAGAAATAGCACTGAAACTTTCTCAAGAGGCCTGGCTTCAATTTCTAGCTCTGTCCCTGTTATTTGTGCAAACTATGGCTTCCATTTGTTGGTAGAGTTGAAGATTAAAGGGAATAGTGAGAAAATACTTTCAAGAAAAAATACAGCAGCTAAGCAAAGTAGTGGGTAATATTTCTACTATTTCTACTATACCTGCATAGACTAAAAAGGTTTACAATAAATTAAAGAGCTCATGCTTAAATTCTTCATTCAAGGCCAGCCCTAAACAAATATAGAAAATAAGCTTAGCATATCTTTTAGTAGCCTCTTAACTTTCTTTTTTTTAATACCCTATTCCCTCTTCTACTTTCCGTCAAAAAAATAAATACAAACAACCCTAAATAGGGTGTTAATTAGAAATGTTCACTTGAAAAAGTATGAGACTATAATCCAGCCTGTCTTTTGTGGGGAAGGTCCCCAAAAATAAACATAAAATTGTACTACGTGGGAGGCAGCTTTTTCTCCTCAACAATAAGACCAGTAAATTTTACATGATTGCAAAAGAAAGAAAGCTTATTCCAGGAGAAGTAGAAATTATTAGAAGCCAATATTTCCCAGAAATAAACCATGAAAGAATTGAGCATGACAATAAAAACCCATTCTAGCACGGCTGTTTGTGAAGAAAGAAACAGATTCTTTCCCAAAGTATGCAATCTTTGATAATACAGCAAAGAATACTGTGTATCTAAAGAACTCTAATCTGGGGCGCCTGGGTGGCTCAGTCGGTTAAGAGACCGACTTCAGCTCAGGTCATGATCTCAAGGTTCGTGGGTTCGAGTCCCGCATCAGGCTCTGTGCTGCCAGCTAGCTCAGAGCCTGGAGTCTATTTAAGATTCTGTCTCTCTCTCTCTCTCTGACCCTCCCCTGCTTGTGCTGTCTCTCTCCCTCTCTCAGAAATAAATAAAACATTAAAAAAAAAAAAAAACAACTCTAATCTGTATTTTCCTAGTAATTGGCTACACTACTACTGACATACATAGTCTTCTAAATGGAATTTGGTTTATATAAACCTATCTGTGAAAAAAGTATTTTCTTTTTTTTTTTAATGTTTTATTTATTTCTAGGAGAGAGAGAGAGAGACAGTACGAGCAGGGGAGGGTCAGAGAGAGCGGGAGTCACAGACTGAAACAGGCTCCAGGCTCTGAGCTGGCAGTCAGTACAGAGCCCGACACGGGGCTCGAACCCACGAACCGCGAGATCATGACCTAAGTGAAAGTCGGACACTTAACCGACTAAGCCACCCAGGTGTCCCGAAAAAAGTATTTTCTAACAATAAAAAGCACACACCATACCACACCTAAAATAGAAACTTTTATTGAATACCAAAAAAATGATCCCCAAAAAACTATTCAATCAGAACCTACATAAAAAGAAAATATTATGCTTTACTTTCTAACCATATGACTTTCAAAAGAAGAAAACATACTAATCAAACATAATAAGAGTATACTTTGAATTTTTCCATATAAATAGTTTTTCTCAGAGCATCTTTTAGAATGAGTATTTCATAAAATACATTTTGGGAAACAATGTTTAATTCATTAACAAATACTACAAGGCTGGGAAGAAGAGATGGAAAACTTTTCTTAAAACATATATAATGAACCACTAAAACTACTAAAAAATTACAGAGTGAAAGACGCCAGACATAAACGAGCAAACTACTGCATCATTCCATTTACATAAAGTTCTAGAACAGGCAAAACAAATCAACAGAAAGATAGATCAGACCAGTGGTTGCATCTAGAAAGTGGGGTCTAGGAGGAGCCAGGAAGGGACACAAGGGGATTTTCTGAGTAAGAAGTGATGTTGAGAGAAGTTTAGGTTACACATGTTACATGTGTCAAAACATGTGGAATAATAAACTTAAAATATATGCATTTCATTATGCATAAATTTTACTGAAAGACAAAAAGCTAAACTGAACTCAATCAAGTAAATGATATGCATGAAGTAAAGGAGCCAACCAGGTAAGATGCACCAATGGACAGAAGATTGGAGATGCACAAATCCCTGAGATCAAACAAGTGAAGAGAATCACTTGTGGTAGGATCTATGGGGTGGGTCTGCGGCTGCTCACTATGTAGATATTTCAGTTGTTCCGGGTGTATGGAAATTTTCACAATGAAGTGCAGGATAAAAAAGAAAATTCTACTTGCTGCTGTAACCCAAAAAAATATACCAGCATTTTCCAGTGTATTTTCAAACGGACATTATCTCAATTCATTCTACAAAGAGAATAAGAACTAATTTCCAAAGTAAGATATTTATCCACCTTGATGGCTTTTAAATAGTGGGACTGACAAACTTCAGCAGATCTCAGGTAGGTTTTTGAGATTCTACAGGTCTGGGGTGAGTACAGGCATCCATTTCTTTTTAAAGACTCAATAGTTTCTGAGCCACCGCCAAAGTCAAGAACAACTAAATGACAAGAGTTGTGTTGACTTTTCGTAACAACAGGCCTAAACAAGAGTGTTTGCTGGTATTTCCCTGCAAAATGAAATAAGTGGCCAAGTCCAGTCCACAGGCCAAAGGTTTCCAAAAAGTGTTTTATATATTCCATAGGAGAGTCATATAGGAAAAATTTCAGGAATAATTATTTCCCCTCAATCTTATAATAATCACTATTTATAGTTTGACAAGGCAAGATATATTGTAAAATTTAAAAGAAGAAATATTAACTGGGGAAGGACACCAGAGCAAGGTAGCTTTGCAATGAAAAGACCTTCATTTACAAACAACAATGAAATCCACGTAGCTCATAATATTAACTATAATTTAGACAACAATCACCAAAATGAAAACAAAATTTCAGAGTTATGCTCAGATACTCCTATTCCCATTGCACATTCCAAAATTTCTATAAAATACAATTTATAAAGGTCTTTACAAAATGAAAATTACTAGTGAAAGGTCCTTACCTTTTCTAGAAGGAAGCTCTCCATTCTGGTTTAATTCTGTCCCAGTATATACAATTTCTCCATCTTTAACCATTTCATTCCACAGGCCACAGAGTCCATCTCTTGTGAAAGCAAGCTGGTAATGATAAATAATAAACTTACAGAATAATTATACTCCCAATGCAATTATTAAAGAATCAGATTTTTAAAAATCTCATTTCCTCTTTTTTATTCAATCATCATTTAATAAAAATCATCCCAAAATATAAAGTTAAGTGAAAAAGGCACAGTGCATAATAATATACATACTATGCTAACTTTTGCATAAGACACAAGAAAAAAGACACACACATATGTGCTCTGGAAAGATACACCAGAAACAAATAATAATAATTACCTACAGGGAGACAAGGAGGGGAACATGGGCAGTAGAGATGAAAGAAAGCAAGATTCTGAGTAAACCCTATATATTTTTACTTATGAAACATAGCAATGATTTTGATCTTCAAAAATTATAATTAAATATAAAAAGGCAAAATCTACAGCTGGAAACAAGCAAATTAACTTATGTTTATCACAAAGAAAAGCATCTCAGGGGCCTTTTCAATTGTACATCATTAGTCAGATATACTCTAAGGGAAAAATATCTTAAACTTTACTCAATGGTCTTATCAATAATTGTAATATTGACATTAAAATCTTAAAACTACCTCATATATTGTATGATATAGCAATGTTAACATAATAAAACATGCTTATAACAGTTATGTTAGTATTATTAGAACCAAACGTTTTAAGTATAAATGAGATAAAAATCAAGGACATTTTTTAAAACAAACTGAACTGGAAATCTCAATATGAATTTATATTTGAATATATGTGCTTTGTTTTGGAAAGGACTTAGAATCAATAACACTCTGAGAGCAATTAGTACCCGCAGCACCCACATATCAGTTTTTAAGTCTCACTTCCCACTAGACAAAATCTGGGCTCTTGAAAGGCTGATTCAAGGGTCAGGGCAAACAAGATGAGCCTGGAATATTTTGTGTTTGCACCAAAAAAGCTGTAAGGCCTTATGGGGATCTACTGACCAAATTTAAAACAATTTTGAACATCAAAATACAAAACTGTAGTGGACTGCAAAAGTAAATAAAAACACAAGTCCACAGTGCTAATCAAAGAAAAAAACCAAAAAACAAAAATACTCTCACTTGTCAGTACTCAGGAGTCAGAAAAGGCTTCCCAAAGCAAGCAGCCAATGAGGGACAGGGGTGGACACCCAAAGAAGCCCTCATATCATACACACAAGACACTTTATACTAGAACAGACACAACTGTTTGTCCATCTTTTATAGAAAAGCCAGGCCCTTTTATTTTTTTACAAGTCCACTAACTAATTCCCTCTCATCATTCCAGCATGTACCACTCTCATGAAGCATTCACTATTTCCAGTCTCCGTTTCTTTAAATGAGGCAAGAATTAAAGGGCAGTTTGTGAGCAATCTCAGTACAGAATTCCTCTAGACTTTCAGGACCTTTCCCCCAATCCTTTAGAGTTCTCTTTTACCTAACCTGTACAAGTAATATTTTCAGCATCTCATTTTTATTCAAGATCCTCTTCCCCTGGTACACACATACCCTGCGTAACCCCCTCTGAGTTTGGGTGGGTACCCACGAATAAGATGGGACATCACACCTATGACCAGGTTTTGTTTCCATCTACAGCAAAGGTGAAGAACTTCTCACATATAATTAAAAGCCCACATCTGTTGATTTCTAGTTAATCAAAAAGATTACCCTAGGGTGCCTACTTGATCAAGTGTAAGCCCTTAAGAGTGTGGGACCATCCAGAAGAGGCATTCTCTACAGCCATGAAGAGGTAAACTGCCATGAGCTACCATGCAAGGGGCAGGATCTAGGAGCCTATGACTCAGTCCCTCAACTGCAAGGAACTAAATTCTGCCAAAGAGGACCCCAATGAGAGCACAGCACGGCCCACACTCTGATTTCATGCAGCCTATTAGACCCAAAGCAGAGGGCCCAGCTAAGCCGTGGCCAGACTCCTGATCCACAGAAACTTGGAGAGAGAATAAACATGAGTTGTTTTAAGCTGCTAAATTTGTGGCCAGTGACTTGTTACATAGCAACAGAAAACCAATTCAGCATCCAACTTAGTTTTCATAGAAGCAATAGCTTTCTTTCAGCACTCATATTTTATTTGTTCACCTCACTAACAAGACAACTGTCATAAACACACTTAGAATGAAAATACATGACTCTTAGGGGACTTGGGTGCCTCAGTCGGTTAAGCGTCCGACATCAGCTCAGGTCATGATCTCGCAGTTTGTGAGTTCAAGCCCCGCATCAGGCTCTGTGCTCAGAGCCTGGAGGTGCTTCTGATTCTGTGTCTCCCTCTCTCTCTGCCCTTCCCCTGCTCACACTCTATATCTCTCTCAAAAAAATAAACACTTAAAAAAATTAAAAGAAAAAAAAGATAGACGTATCAATTAGCAGGGAGAAAAGTAAACTCCTTCCTAAAGAGGGAGCCACAAACATTCAGCGCCACTGATGTTTTAATAAGGGAATGGAAAAGCCTGGCCCATCTGCTCATTGACATTAGAGGAGGGCAGCTAACAATGCCGGGGTTCAGTCCAGCTCCCACACAGCCACCTAAGCCTGGGAGGCAAACTGGAGCCAGAATAACCAGCCCTATGTGTGTTGTCCTCCAGCAGTTACACGGCATCTTTAGGTGGTCCAGGGGATAAATGATCATCATTTAAGGCATAATTCAGTATCAGTGCAATGGATAGAAGAAACTAGAAACAGTGAAAATAACTTTGGAGCCTTTTGCCAAGAGTATCCCCAAAAAAGGATGACACCCTAAGCCAAGACAAGGAAAGTAAAATACTTAAGACATTTCAGATCAAATAATCAGATCAGATATGAAAAGTGGAAAAAAGGTAGGGATAGGATCAGAATGAGAGAATTTAGCTCAGTGTTAACTATTGAGATTTGCACTAACTATGAACATGAAGACCAAGATCCTCTCTCCATGCACACATGCATATACTCATACTCATATGCACATTCTCTCTCTCACACACACACTGCAAATACAAATCCAGATCTTAACAGAATGTTCAGGACCACAGATACAAATTTGAGAGTCATCAACAAGTGGTATATAGCCCGGGATCTGGAAGAAATGCCAATGCCCAAGGAGAGAGAGTGACCAACATCTTCAACCCTGACTGCACACTGGGATTACTGACAAGATGACTGCAGCAATGTCTTTGGATGCAGTCCCGGTTGAATAACATTGGTGTGTAGAGCTTAGAGCTACCAAAAAAAAAAAGAGAGAGAGAGAGGGAGGGAGGGAGAGAGAGCAAGAGAGACGAAGCATTTAAAAAGTAAGCCAAGGAATAAGCCCAGTTTATGTGGAAACAGGAATTGCTACCACCCTATTAAGAGGGAAAAAGGTAGGACAAACTGTGTGGAAGGTGGAGACTGGGTATCTGGAGGGACACATACTGTGGAAGTTCCACAGGAACTGAGGACACAAAGATGTAAATGAGCCATGGACTCGAGTAGCCACCATTTAAAGTACAAAGTTTGGGCACCTTAAAGGATGCAAAGAAGGAGGAACGACACTAAGGCAACAAAGCCACCTTCTCTAGAGGAGGGTATGAAAGAATCAGGTTGTGGAAGGCATAGGTAAAGCTCAGGGGAGAGCATCCAGAGCACTGGAAGGAAAGCACAGGATCCTTAACAGAAAGAGGAAATCTAGAAAATAATCACAGTATTGTAAGAACAATCTGTACAGAAATAAAAAAACCAATTTGTCAATTTTGAGTATGTGTGCAGGGGTGCCTGGAAGGCTCAGTCAGTGAAGCTTCTAACTTCGGCTCAGGTCATGATCTCACAGCTTATGTGTTCAAGCCCTGCATCAGGCTCTGTCCTAACAGCTCAGAGCCTGAAGCCTGCTTCAGATTCTGTCTCCCTCTCTCTCTGCCTTTCCCCTGCTCATGCTCTGTCTCTCTCTTTCAAAAATAAATTTAAAAAAAGAGTATGTGTACAACTGTCTATTACTAGTTTGTCTTCATTAATAACTAACTTACATAAAAAAGTATCCAATGGGTGATGATATAGGTTTCAAATTTTCTTTAACTGTTTTTGTACAAATCCAGTTGCTTCTAATTAGTACTACTTGGTGTTGGGGTTTTTTTCCGATTTGTTCTCACATTCTTCATACCTCTAAAATGACATAGCAGGTTAAAGGCATTTTTCACCCTGAAAAGCAGACAGCAAGAGGGGTATTAACAGGCCCTGCTCTGAGGGACAGTTAACTGAAACTCGGAGGCTCAATTATTTGACCAGGATCATACAATCCTGAGGCTACAAGAAGTGGGATTTGGAAAGAAACCTAACTCCCAAGGTTGTTCGCTTCTCACCAACACCACAACATGCACCCACACATGCAGTTAAGAGGGCTGGGAGAGCCACTGATTCCCTCACACTGGTGCTACTGACACTTGAATACCATGTAGAACTGGGTAAGCCAAACATTAAAGTATCTATTAAAATAACAACTTCAGGGGGATGCCTGGCTGGCTCGGTAGGTAGAGCGTGCAACTCTTGATCTCGCAGTTGTAAATTCAATCCCCATGTTGAGTGTAGAGATTATTTAAAAATAAAATCTTTTTAAGAAATAAATATAATGATTTCTTCAGACTGTGTAGTTATGTAATAGAATCCAAAACAGAATATGCAAATGGATAAGTGACATTTTGATTAACTTATAGACTAGAAAATGTTTATTTAATTATCTTTAAAACACGCCTAAAATGTAAACTGTTCAAATACTTGCAGATACTAAGTAAAGGTATCTGGCTTTTTTTTTCTTAGTCTTGCAGAAAAATACTTACTAAGCACCTGTTAAACGTAGGACAACATATCAACTCCAAAAAACTTTTAAGAGCAGATTCCTAAATCAACTGGGAAGGTCAGAGAGAAACATAAAGCACATCTGTTTTAAGACATCAGGCAGCTAGGAATAGGAGGCCTGAGACCCAAGAGAGAGGTACAGCCCAAAGAACCTAAGGCTGCTTCCCCAAAAGGCACTTGCCAATTCTGCGAGTAGGACTAAGCCAATAGCTGAGCAGAGCTGCTCAAAGACAGGCTGGAGCGAGGGTCCTCATGGGAGAAAGGCCTGGTAAATACACCATGCTCTCAGTGAAACCTTGAAGGGCCATACACACCAGAAGCAGGGGTGAGGTGGAAGCAGATGGCCTTCCTAGGGAAGAAGCCCAATTTTGATTCATCTCAGTTCCCAACTGCCCTGCAGTGAACCGGGACTGCTACTGCTACTGGACTGGTTGATCCTCTCCAGGGGAGGAAATCATCACCCAAAGCCTAAATCACCACAATAACTTTTCATATGTGGTATCTGGAACTCAAACAAAAATAATAATGGATAAGGCAAGATAACGTGACAGAAAAAATATTTTAAAAATGTATAGAAGACAATAGAAACAGATCAAGAGCAGATGATAGAAATATAGACACAGACTGTCCTACAAAGGGGAGCCTGAGCAACAGATTAAAGTCCTGACACTTTACTTAGCAGATATCAGCCCAGGGCAGTGAGAGGGAGGGGAAAGGGGGACAGGGGAGTACATGAAGCACAAGACATAGCATGTTACCACAAGGGTAAGCAAACTAAGGTCTAAACCACGGGCCAAATCTGTCCCACTACCTGATTTCATATGGCCCACAAACTAACAACGGATCTTATATTTTTCAATGGTTGAAAAATAATCAAGAAAAATATTTTGTGACACATGAAAATTATCACACTCAAATTTCATTATCAATAAAGCTTTCATGGAACCCAGACACACTTATTATATATTATGTGTGGCATGTCAATGGCAGAGGTAATTAGTTGTTACAAAGAACATACAGCTCACAGAAATATTTACCATCTAGCCCTTTACAGAAAAATGGTTCTACTACACAGTGAGCAGCAGATACAACAGGTGTTGACTAGGCACATTCACTAAGCATGTGGAGCTCTTCTACTAGGTTTGCAAAACAAAACCATCAACAATCCAAGGAGGGAAGAAAAAAAAGAAATTAAAATGCCAGTTCCTTTATCTCTCCTTGCCAAGAGATGAATGTTCAGTCCATGGGGAGCTAGCTCCTGCTCTCCCACCACCTTGTAGGCTGCATCATTGGATCTATGGTAGGCAGTTGGGAAGCCATAACCCCCACATACTACTGGTGACATTACATCCAAGACTGCAGGGTAAGGGCAGCCCATGGGCATGCTGGGGTGCCAATCCAGAGGGAAGGGAAGATGCAAAGAAACTATTAAAGGAAGGTAAAAAAAAAAAATGTCAAAACACTTGAAACTAAACATTTAAAATAGATGTATCTTACTAAATAAGGTATACTCAATAAAATCCATTTAAACAAAAACATGGAAAATCTAGAACCAAAAAATACATTATCAGTAGTTAAGAACTCTATGAATAAGATTAAAAGCAGATTAGGAAGGCCTGTGCTGCTGCTGCTGCCTGTGATGGATTACTTGTTTAGGAATTACCTCTCTGCTGTAATCAACTAGAAAACCAGACAAAATACATCAAACAGCTGTTTTCAAACACTGGACAGCAGACAGCCCAGAGCTATGACCGCTGAGAAGGGCAACAAATAAAGCCCTACAACTGCCCAAGATTACTGTCTAGACGCAGCTTCCAGGATATAGCACAAGAAAGGGGAACCCAAATAGAGCCCAGAGATACTGCTGAGTTGAGGAGACAGATCAGCTGTAAGTAGGTCAAAATGACAAGAATACAGGTGAAGGGGCAGCTGCAGAGAGTGACCTCTAGAGATGGGGGGACATTTTGAGTCTAGAGAGGGGGCACTTAGGGTCTTGGGCTGAATATTGATAGTTGAAAAAACTATCAAAGCTGGGGAAAGAAGCACTAGAAAGAAGTGGGCAGAATTCCCATGATCCCAGTCTCAGAAAAGCTTATGTTTCCACCAAACAGAATGATAAAACCTCCCAATACACCAAGCATTAGGAAGAGTCCTAAGGAGGGTATTGCCTTAACATGGCAGATAAATTAGCACATGACTAGAGGCTGTGCTACATCAGCCTGAACTAACCTGAGGATCAAGCTTTGAAAAAGTTAAGTTGATCCCAACTAACTTACATGCATGCCAGACAAAACTAATGATCTTTAAAAAAAAATAAAACAACATCCAGCACAGAATAACATAATATTTTTAATGTCCAGCATTCAATAAAAAACTAAAACAAAATTCAGCACTGAATAACATAATATTTATAATGTCCTAGCATACAAACATGCTCCATAATCAGAGTAATCAATCAATGGGAATAGAAGCAATCTATAGAAATAAATCCAAATGTGGTAGAGATGATAAAACTAGCAGACAAGAATGTTAAAAGCTTTATTATATAGATATGTCCATAGGCTCACAAATATGAAAATATGAATGTGATGACAAGTGAAATGGAAGATATAACAAAGACCTGAATGGAACCCCAGACAGAAAATACAACACCTAAAGTGAAAATTTCAATGCATATCATTAACAGATTAGATACTGGCAGAACAGTTATACTATAATGTACCATGTCTAGGCTTACAGCAATTACATAATATGCTCTCTTCCTTTCAAAATTCATTTACTCTAGGTTACACACATAACCAAGAGTCTTCATGCTAATCTATAGTCATTCAGTCATCTAAAAATCACTTCCTCAGGAAGAGCTCATAGAAACAATATTTGTTCATTGATAAAGTTGTGCCTTTTTTACCTGAAAAGTCAGTTTTACTAGAACATAACATCCTTGGTTCACATTTTCTTTTCTTAGAGGGTGCCGTAAATGTGTTACTCAATCTTCTGCAAAAAAGTCTTCTGGCCAATGTCTGATGGCAACCTCATTATCTTCTCTTTATAAATATTATTAGTCTTTTCTAAGAACGAACAGTTGTTTTTTTAAAAAAGACTAACAACGGGGCGCCTGGGTGGCTTAGTCGGTTAAGCGTCCGACTTTAGCTTAGGTCATGATCTCGCGGTTCGTGGGTTCGAGCCCCGCGTCAGGCTCTGTGCTGACTGCCAGCTCAGAGCCTGGAGCCTGTTTCAGANAGGCTCTGTGCTGACTGCCAGCTCAGAGCCTGGAGCCTGTTTCAGAGTCTGTATCTCCCTCTCTCTCTGACCCTCTCCTGCTCACGCTGTCTCTCTCTCTCTCCTAGAAATAAATTAAAAAAATTTAAAAAAAAAAGACTAACAACATGTATAAAGCCCTAATAAAATTGATCCAAAATACAGAGAAAAAGACGTATAATCAAAATCATCAATAAAAAAGTGAACTATGCTACCTATCCTACAGACAAGAAACTGATCAGAAGATGCCACTATAAATATTAAGTTACCTGTATTTTCAAAATTCTTTTATTTCTACATCTCATCTGTCAACTGGAAAACCTGAGAATACAATTTACCAAGATAATCACTTTTATGTTCTTTAATGTACTGATATTTCCAAGCAAAAAGTGACAATATATACATTTAATAATTTTAAGCTTAATTTTAAAATTTAACTTATCTTTAATCATTTTATTTATTTTTTTTATCTTTAATCATTTTAAATTGATGATTAGAAGAGACAAAATGATTCGAGTTTAGTTATTAATATACTCAACAACTATGATGGACCTCAAGGGCATTACACCATGAACAAAACCAATGTCTGAAGGCCACATAACATATGACATTCTCAAAATGATAAAATTAAAAAGATGGAAAAGAGACTAGTGATTGCCAGGGGTCAGAGATGGTGGAGGAAGGGAGGGACTATAGAGGGGCAAGAGGTAGATCTTGTGGTATAATTACATGATTGACAGAGAACTATATACACATTGTACCAATGTCAATTTCCTGGTTTTGATACTGTGTTATAGTTACATAAGATGTAACCACTGGGGGAGTCTGGGTGAAGAGTATACATTGACACTTTCTTTAAAACTTCCTATGAGTCTATAATTATTTCAAAATAAAAAGTTAAAAAAAATGCATCATACATATCTAATTTCATGCTCTACTTCAAAGAATCCAAAAATAGAAACTGTAAGGAGATTAATCTGAGTACAGATTATGCAAGAAAAGGATAACACCGTTCTTGGACCATGCTCAAAGACACACCCTTCCCCTTACATTAAGACTAGCAAATAAATGTGCATATATGATTAAGAATAAAAAGCTCTTGAAGCACCTGGGTGGCTCAGTCGGTTAGGCATCCAAATCTTGATCTCAGCTCAGGACATAATCTCTGGGTTCGTGCAACGGGGTTCTGCATAGGGCTCTGCACTGACAATATGGAGCTTGCTTGAGATTCTCTCTCTCCCTCTCTGCCCCTCCCCCACTTGCTCTCTATCTCTTGAAATATATTTAATGAAAAAAAAGAATAAAAAGCTTTTAAGGTATCATATACTTTATTTAAAAAAAAAAACTATTTTTGGGGTGCCTGGGTGGTTCAGTTGGTTAAGTGTCCGACTTCAGCTCAGGTCATGACCTCATGCTCATGGTTCATGGGTTTGAGCCCCGCGTCAGGTTCTGTGCTGACAGCTCAGAGCCTGGAGCCTACTTCGGATTCTGTGTCTCCCGCTATCTCTACCCCTTCCCCACTCATGCTCTGTTTCTCTCTGTCTCAATAATAAAATATAAACAAAAAAAATTTTTTAACTATTTTTTATAGTTCCTTTGTTTAATTTACTTTTCGGTTCACTGAAAAACTACCAATAACATCAAACAGGACTTTTACTTTAAATATAAAAATGATAATGGTAGTGATTATATAACTAACATCACTTAGCTCTGTATTTTATTTTTCTCTTCAAGAGAGTTGAGAAGGAATTGCCTATTCAAAGTGCTCCACACAACAATCAGAAAAGAGTATTGAAGGGGTACCTGTTGGTTAAGCATCCAACTTCAGCTCAGGTCATGATCTCACGGTTCGTAGGTTCAAGCTCCCCATCAGACTCTGTGCTGATAGCTCAGAGTCTGGAAACTGCTTTGGATTCTATCTGTGTGTCTCTCTCTCTGCCCCTCCCCTACTCAGGCTCTGTCTCTCAAAAACAAATAAAACATTTAAAAAAAAAATTTTTTTAGTTCTAAAAAAAAAAAAGAGTATTGAAAAGGTAAAAAGCAGGGGCACCTAGGTGCCTCAGTTAGTTAAGCATCTGACTTCGGCTCAGGTCATGACCTCGTGGATCTTGAGTTCAAGCCCCACTTCCAGCTCTGTGCTGACAGCTCAGAGCCTAGAGCCTGCTTTAAATTCTGTGTCTCCCTCTCTCTGCCCCTTCTTTCCTCCACTCTGTGTCTCTCTCCCTCTCTCAGAGATAAATAAACATTAAAACAATTTTTTAAAGAAAACGTAAGAACATTATATATATATATAATATGTATATTCATATTATGAATATGTATATTCACAGCTTTTAAAAACTTTTCTTTTCTAAAGTTGCTATAAACTTCAAGGACATTTCAAACAAAAATAGCTATAGGAAATAGATTTGCTAAATCCTATGGCTAAGAAACATGGTTCTACCCCACATAATATTAATTAACCAGTTATCAATTCTGTTCCCAATACAAAAACTCTACCTAAGGAATGGACACTTCCCACTCCAGTTGGTAGAAAGGGTAAAACCTGTCAGTATAAGGCTTATATCTGCAATGTGTGTCTGGAGGAAGGATTCCAAAGAGTAAAACTATATCTAAGTCATTTCTTTGGGTAAAATGACATTTATTCCTCACATATAATAAAGCAATGCTGGAGAAACTATATAAAACCAAGATCCATGATCACTTTTTTCACGACATTAAGTGACTTTAATACCTAAAACACATTTCCCCTCTAGAGCACTCTCCAAAACCTAGATCTCTTCACTTATTCCTAGGTAAGTTTGGATGACTTTTGACTAATATTTGAAATATCTATAAAGGCCCAAGCACTATATATTACACTAAATCAAAAGGAAAATAGTAAGCACTCTAAGGCATAAGTGGTGTTTCTTTTTATGCATATCTGCCTCATCATCATAAGACAGGCACTAAACTCAGTATTAAACTGGTTTTATATCAAGATGCTAAAACTCATATTAAGCAATTATTCAATAATGATTGAAAAGAAAAGAAAAACTTCATGAGATAAAGTTCTTTACTTCAACACGTTTTGCAAAATACACAAACACTAATTTTAAAAAATGAGCCTTAAAATCAGTTTGCCTGAATCTCAAGATTTCAGAAATAAGAAATTACTCATATTACCTCTCCTGACTCTGCTCGAAAAAAAAAAGATAACAAAGGAAAATGAATAGTAATTACTAAATAAAAGGCAACATTTAAACAACAACAAACCAAAAGAGTCACTACTATCCCAATTCTTAACCCAATTCTTTGTGTTTTAATCTAACATTACACCATTAATAACAATCCCAAAATCCACAACATAGATCTCAGCACTTGGCTTTCATAGCTACTGGGACTCAACACTTCTTTTTTTCTTTAATATTTGTTTATTAATTTTTGAGAGAGAAGAGAGCACACGCAAATGTGAGCAGGAAAAGGCCAGAGAGAGAAGGAAAGAAAGAACCCCAAGCAGGCTCTATGCTGTCAGAACAGAGCCCAACACAAGGCTCAATCCAATGAACTGTGAGATCATGACCAGCGACTCAACACTTAAGGAAAAAAAATTAAGGAAGGGCAATAACTACTGGAGGGAAATGCAAACTGGTGCAGCCACTCTGGAAAATAGCATGGAGGCTCCTGAAAATGTTAAAAGTAGAACTGTCCTACAATCCAGCAACTGCACCACTAGGTATTTATTTACCCAAAGGATACAAAAATGCAGATTCAAAGAGGTACATGCACTCCGTTGTTTACAGCAGCATTATCAACAACAGCCACACTGTGGAGACAGTCCTAATGTCCCTGACTGATGAATACATAAAGAATAGATAAAGAAGATATGGTAGTGCATATATAAATAGTAGTGCATATATGTATATATTATATAATACAAAATGGAATATTACTAAGCCATCATAAAGACAGAAATCTTGTACAAAGAAGTGGATAAGGTAGAATGTTAATATGCTAAGCAAAATAAATCAGAGAAAAACAAACATCATATGATTTCATTCACATGCAGAGTTTACAAAACAAAACTGATGCATATATGGGAGGGGGAAAAGAGAGAAAAGGGGAAACAAATCATAAAAGACTCTTAAAAATAGAGAACTGAGGGTTGAGGGAGGGAGGTTGGTGGGGGATGGGCCAGATGGGTGATGGGTACTAAGGAGGACACTTGTTATAAGGAGCACTGGCTGTTGTATGTAAGTGATAAATCACTGAATTCTATTCCTGAAACCAATATTGCGTTGTATTTTAACTAAATTTTAAATAAAAATTTAAAAAGGAAAAAGTAAGGGCAATAATACTTCAAGTATCTATGATCAAATGCTTTCAGAATATATGACTCTTTATAAACTATGTAAGATTGTACTGAAAAAGGTAGATTACTTGAGAAATACTTAAAATGGTTAACCTCAGGAAAGAGAATGAACACCCATATATACTACAAAATATTTCAGACACTTCTTTTTGCTGTTAATATGGAATTAACAAAGGTAGTTTTTCCATACTATTTGCAAAGAAAACTAACTTGGGGGGAAAAAGTCTACAGAAACATTACTGCTATTATTTATTTGATAATTTCTGGACAAGCTTGCAATTACATTATAAATCAAAACATTAAAAAGTCTAAGGCCAACATTTTGTTTCCACACATTCTTTATGTGAAAACCTGAGCACTCCTCTTAACAGCAGTCACAAATACTAAACAAACAGCTCAACTGAACTCCTGTCTCTCCAGGACCACAAACACAGAGTCCTGTGAATTTCTGCAGCACAGAATAAATTACACATGTCACTTCCTCTCATAACTATCGGAACATCTCAAAAAGTATCACTAAACACTACCAAGATATAATTAAGAATAACACAGAACTCTTAAAAATAGTAATAGGAAAAATGTTTGCATAATCAGATCTCAAGTTTCTTGCACTTACACATAACTGCAAATAAAATGTAGCCCTACACAATCTATAAAACCTGATATAACAAAACTACATTTTAAACTATAGGAAATAAACCTTCTTCTCTAGTATGGCAAGATCTGATCTGCATCCTCTTACTTATCCTATATAAAGCTTTAACCAGAAAATTAAATATGGAGGCAGAAACACACTAAGAAAAAGCATGTCGAAACCCCACCTGTATGTCTGTTTTCAACCATTTGGAGTCAAGTCGAGTCTGGGCGGCCAAGCAGAAAGAATCAGAGGGCATCTTTCCTCCAGCTTCGTCCCAGTTGTCAGTCCTGCAAGTAAAACATAAGTGTTGGAAGACCTCAAGCTTTTCAGAATTGTACAAAGACCCTCCAGGAAGGTTTAATGCGGCAAAAAGAACAGAAAGATGGGGGAGAACAGCTGGGGGAGGGGAAGGAAAGAAGAGAAAGGAAAAGAAAGATGGAGACAGGGAGGAGGAGGAACGAAAAAGCCTACTTCCAATATAGGTAAAAGCCACACACGGGATTCGCCTGGTTTCTGTACTACGTCGGCAAGACCTTGAGATTGGACGGTCATAGGAGACCAAATGTCACAATGTCATCCCCTTCCCTTAAATCCAAAAGGTAAACACACAAACGACAGGAAACCCACATTTGAACGACAAACGACAGTAGCATGCATCTGCCACTTTATCCCGTATCAGTAAGTGGTGCGTGAGACAAATTAATCAAAAGTCACGTCTGCAGAAAAATCTAAAACAATAATCACTTTGAAATGGAAAGACAGCCCGAGACGCACGCCGCGGGCGGTCCGCGCAGGCCCAGGTCCGGCAGCCGTGCCAACGCCCGCCGCGCCCTAGCTCGACAGTGCCCTGGGTCCCGACCCGCGCCGCCCCAGCTGCTGGCTGCCCTCGCCGCCCCCGGGGACGAGGACCTGAAGCGTAAAGGCCTTGCCGCCACACTTCAGCGGCGTGAGGACACAGCCTCCAACAAGCCGCTGGCTCCGGCGGCGCTGGTAATCCCTGTGCCTCTTGCGACCGAAGGGGCGGGCCGATGCGAGACTACGGCCGCGTTCAGCCAATTACAGAGAGGCTACGAGGCTGGCCCAGCCAATGGGAAACAGGAGCCCTCTCGCCCTTCCTCCCAACTCTCCTGCTTCCTTCAATCCTGCTCATCTTCCTCCTAAGGGTTCACCCCTTGCGGTTAGGGCCAACCGCAGGCGCCGGGGGGCGGGATTTCCGCTGTACGCACACACGCCTGTCCCCCTGCCCGCGGGCGGGGTAGGACTTAACGAAAATCGGGGTGAACAGAGCTAAAAAGGTGCGTGCTTTGGGCATCCGTACAGGTGAGAACACACCGCGGTAGGCTGTCGCGAGTCTGAAAGAGCCTCCCACTGAAAAGCAATTAAAATCCTAGGCAGACTTCATGGAGCAGGGGAATCGGAGAAGGGAATCAGTACCACCGAACCAGCGACCATAAAACATATCTTTAAAAATTTTTAAATAATTGAAGTCCTACAAAGTATGTTCTCTGATCATAATGGAATTAAGCTGCAAATCGATAAAAGATAACAGGACGATCTCCAAACACTTGGGAATTAAATATATTTCTAAGTAATCCACAGGTTAAAGAAGAAATCTCGAGGGAAATGGAACTATTTGAATTGAACAAAAATTAAATTTAACATCGCAATTCGTGGGATGCAGCTAAAAAAGCGATTAATGTGAAATTTATAACATTACTGCTTTTCTTAAAAAAAAAAGTCTAAAATCAAGGATCTAAACTTTCCTAAAGAAAAGCAATATATATCCAAAACAGGAGGAAGGAGGAAATAATACAGGAGGAGAAATAAATGAAACTGAAAATGGAAAAACAATGGAGAAAGTAATTGAATCTAAAATTTGTTCCTTTGAAAAGATAAAAGATATATATCTGATAAAACTGCCAGAGAGAGAGAGAGAGAACATACAGGTTACCAATATCAGGAATGTAGAAGATACCGGTAAAGACCCCCCAGACTTCAAAAGGAGAGTAAGGTAGGTGCACCTAGTTGGCGCAGTCAGTATGACATGTGACTCTTAATCTTGTGGTTTTAAGTTTGATACCCATTTGAGTGTAGAGATTAAAAATAAAATCTTCAAAAAGGAAAGTAAGAGAATACTAGTAAAATTCTATACATACAAATTTGACAGTTTATATGAAATGGACTAATTCCATGAAAGTTAGACACTACCAAATCAAAGTAGATAACCAGAATAGGACTATACCTATTTCAACATTGAATTCACAGTTTAAAACCTGTCAAAATAGAAATCTCCAGGCCCAGATTGTTTCATTGATAGATTCTGGTTCTACCAGATATTTAATAAAGTAGAACCAGTTCTACAAAACTCTCCCAAAAAATTGAAGAGGAGAAAAAATTTTAATTCTATACCCATAGCATTACCCTGATAACAAAACCAGAAAAAGATATTGGGAGAAAACTTAAAACCAATATCCTTCATGAACATTAGATAAAGTAATTCTTAGCCAAGGTGTTTGTAAATGGATTCCAGCAACATTAGAAAGGGTAATACATCCTTTGTTTTTGGCTTAACATTCATAGCTATGTGTCATCTCAATAGATGCAGAAAATGCTTTTGACAAAAATCAACATCTCATAAAAACTCTGAGTAAACTAAAAAGAGAAGGGACCTCCTCAACCTGCTAATGAACATCTATGAAAACCTACATACAAACAAAAACAATCTTGAAAAAGAACAAAGTTGGAGGACTCACATTTCCTGATAACAAAACTTACTACAAAACTACAGTAAAAAAAAAAAAAAAAATAGTATGGTACTTCCATAAGAATAGACATGTAGATCAATGGAATAAAGCACAGAACCCAGACATAAACACATATCTGGTTAATTGATTTCTGATAAGGGTGCCAAGACGATTCAATAGTGAAAGGGTGGTGTTTTCAATAAATGGTGCTGGGGAAACTGGATTTCTACATGTAAAAGAATGAAGCTGGACCTTCATTATATACTGTATATAAAATTTACCTTATACCATATATAAAAATTAACTCAAAATGAATCAAATATAAATGTAGACCCGCAAGTATAAAACTCTTAGAAGAATACATAGAGGGAAAGTTTTATGACATTGGATTTAGCAATATTTTCTTAATTATGGCACCAAAAGCACAGACAACAACCCAAAAAAAGATGAGTAAATTTAAAGCTTTGTATATTCCTAATCTTATTTCTTTCCATAATTTTATCTTTATCTTCAGGTACCTATTTCTCGTCTATTCCCACACCCCTGCCCCTGAACCCTGTGGAATTTACAGGCATATTCTTATCATATTACTGTTCTAATGAAAAATCTATAGACCCTGTGGAAAGCAGTGGCTTTTTATTCTTCCACATTCATACATCTTAGGGCAAGAAGTGGATCCCTGACACTTGTAGACCATTAATCCTCCTGCTTCACTTAAAAACAACAAAACTGAACTTCTTTGAAACACTTGATATCAAATTATACCACCCTCGGATCCTGATGGCAACAATCCATGGTACTATCCATAACTTTTCATGTTCATTGAAGATTTAAAGCACTCCACTCATGACCGTTTTACCACTGCTACCATTGACCCCATTCTCAGAGCTTTTCCTAACACAGGAATCACCCACTCAGTGCTCCTGCCTCAACTTCCTCATGGCCTTACTTTTAACCATCCTGCTTCCTGCTTCCCCAGAACCACTCACAACCATGATCTCTTCCATTCATGAAATCACTTCGAAGATCACAGTTGTGAGCCTCTGACTCTTTGATCACTGATTCTTATCTTTCCAGTTCACTTCCTCTAGTAACTACCCAAACAATCTTCAACTCCTCTAGAAGTCTTGACTCACAACCTCACTTTCCTTTTTTGCCAAGTTTGGTTTTGCAGTCCATGCTATTGCTTACCCATAATCTCTAATCGTTTATTCCTCTTTCTCTCCATTGTTCTTGCCTGGCAAACCTGAATGCTGGGTGAATCCACTTGACATAGTTACTATGTAGCTGAACTCCTGAGTCACACAATTGAGTACCTACTCCACAGACCTTTCCCTTTCCCTAGTGCCACACAGCCACCTGGTGCCAAGGATACAACAGGCCTAAGGAAGAAAAGCCAGCCAGCTGGGGACAAAGTGTGGAAGGATGGAAGGAGGCCCTGGAAATCATACATGTATGATTGGCTCAATCTTGTATCCATCCACTTCCAGACTTATTAAAATGAGAAATAAGTAACAAGTAGATATTATTAAAGCCAGAAGTGCCCTAGTAAAACTATTCTCACCATGAAAATTGTCACCATAACTATGTAGTTTTTCCTCTTCATTCTATTACTGTTGATAAAGCTTCCCATATCTTGTAGGTAGACAATCCTCTTACTAGTACTCTCAGTCCACCCCCTCACCTATCAATGCCTCAGGTATTAGTTGCTGCTTCACCTGCCCTCCACCCTTCCATTGATGTCTCCTTCTCTGCTGCATCTGTCCTATTAACTTATAAATATGCTAGAATCCTAGATTTAAAGACCTTCTTTTGTGGGTGCATGGGTGGCTCAGTTAAGGATCCAACTCTTGATTTCAGCTCAGGTCATGATCTCAGAGTCGTGAGGTAGAGCCTCATGTTGGGCTTCACACTGGGTATGGAGCCTACTTAAGATTCTCTCTCTCTCTCTCTCTCTCTCTCTCTCTCTCTCTCCCTCTGCCCCTTCCCCTCCCCATCTCAAAAAATAAAAAAGACCTTCCTTTCAATTCCACATATCCTTCCAGAATATATCCCATTTTTCTGGGGTTTTTTAAATAGAAAATTCCTTTTCAAATGGTCTCTATACCTCTACTTCACCTCACTGTTACTTAAACCACAACAGTCAGGCTTTGTTCCTACCACTCCACCAGAATATTCTTGCAGAGGTTACCAATGATTTTTACTTGGCCAAATCTTATGTAATCAGTCCTCACCATACGTAAGCTCCCGGTAGTTTGTTCACATTTGCTCATGACTTCATATTTGAAATATTTTCTTCACATTTTCACAGTTTCCTCTATTATTCACAGGCTCCTTATTTGCCTACCTTGCTATATTGGAATAACCCAAGCTTATTCCTCAGCTCTCTTTTTTATCAATGCTTCCTGCATAGTGTCATCTAATCTCATGGCTTTCAATATGCTAATAACTCCCAAGTTTGATAACTTTCATTAAATCAAAGATGTATTGATGCCATTATTTTCTTGATCTTACTAACAGGTGCCGAAAGAAGATGTCATAGCTAAATCACAAATACCAGTTGTCTGACAACCAATGATAATGAGATGTATCCTGATTTCAGACATAATAATATACAGAAAAGAATATATACAGAAAATGTGTACCTCAGAATTGAGGACATAAAATATAGAGATCTCCAGTTCTAAATTCCATAGTCTTACATCCAACTTGGAAGAATATATGTTATCTCAAATTTAACATGCTCAAAGCTAAACGTAGGATCTCCCCTCCACATCCCCTATTCCTCTCCATAAATAGACCACCATGCACCCAGATACTCAGGCCAAAACCTTCATAATCATCCTTGACTCCTTTCTTTCTCTTACATCCAGCATCCAATCCAAGAATAAACTCTATTGGCTCTGTCTTGAATTAGACCACTTCCCATTACCTCTACAATAATGTGAACCAAAACACCATCTCTCACCTGGATCTATGCATGAGCCTTCTAATGCACCCCCTGCTTCCATTATTGTGCTCTATCATCCATTCTCCATCCAGTAACCAATACAATAATTTTCAAGTATATTTCAGATTATCTCTCTCCATGACCAAAATTCTCTAATGGCTTCTCATCATAATTCAAATAACATCCAAAGTCATTACTACAGGCTCTGCCTGATCTATTCCTGGCTCCTTCTCTGTTCTTAGTTACTTCCAGTTCTCTCTTCACCCACTTCATTCCAAATACATTGGTCTTCTTGCTACTTCTCCAATGTGCCTAACATGTTTCTGTCTCAGTAGCTTTGCACTGGCCATTCTCTCTACTTGGAATTATCTTTCCTCAGAAATCTGTCTGGCTTTCATTTGTTTGTACCTGGCTCAAAGGCCCACCACTATCTACCTGATGCCATATCCCAACTCCTGAGTTCTCCCCAAGAGAAGAAATCTCCTTGGCTATTCCCAAACTATGGAGGGTCCCTCTTTCTTGAGGAAAGCTTCCATCTTTGGCTCAGTCACCAGAGCCAGGAGGCGAGTCATGTAGTACAAAACACCTACTTGGACCTAGTCCTTCAGCAGAAGCTATAGGTTTGATATGTTTTCAAATAAAATGTATGAGCTGGGTAAGCACCTATAACACAGCTGTTAAAATTTCTTTATCTCTCTTAATAAAGTCTAAGGCAAGACCATGCCTGACTGATGAGGTTTGTAGACATTAAGTGGAAAAACTTGACAGTCAGATTGCCTATGTCAAGTCTCATTTCAGCCACTTACTAGTTATATGAGTTTTGGCAAGTTATTTAGCCTCATTCTAAAATGAAGATAATAAAAGTATTTACCTCATACAGTTACTTTAAACGTTGAAGTAATTGATGCAACACACTTAATAAGGGCCTGGTAATATCTCAATATATGTCATAGTCGTCATCACCATCATCATCATCACCATCATTGTCATTTTCATCATCATCATCATCATCATTTTCCTTTGCCTCCCCCTAGCTCCAGTTATCCTTAGGGTCAACCAGAACCTAAGAAGACCCCAAACTCCAAGACAAAAAAGATACGTCATCCCACTACCCCACCAAAAGATTCCTCCATGAGCTGTAGAGTCACGAAGATCTGGATTTGAATTATGACTTTGATACTTTCTAGGTGATCTTGTAGAAATCTTTTAACCTCACTTTCTTTGTCTATGGAGTAGGGATATAACTACTTACCTCCTGGAATATACAGCCATTTGGAGACAATGTATGCTAGGTGGTGGGCAAAGAGTAAGTACTCAATAACCAGCAGTAGTGCCAGCAACAGTCCCCCTTTTTCCAAGCACATGGGAAGATTGTATTTCTCCTTGAAGTGAGGTAGTGCCAGTGGGTCATGGAAAAAGTCATGTGTGTCACTTCCAGGCTGGAGCAGTAAGTTGCTAATGTGAGGCCAGCTAGCATTCTCTTCTTCATGACAATCATGGGAGCAGGTGTTGAATTTGAGCCTCCATCAATCTGAGTCCCTCAGTGATTGTGAGAGCAGAGCTCTCACTACCAACCTATACTTGACATGTAGCTTGACCAAGAAGAAAACTTTTTTTTTTTGTAATTGGGATTCAAGAGTTGTTTGTTACTGCAGCATATCCCCACCTATTATGACTATATACTTTCCAGAATAAGCCAGGTAATAAATATAGAAGTAATGGCATACTTAAAGAATCAGTGTTTTATAAATCCTAATTACACTGACTCAGGCAACTCCTGCTAAACCATAAGGTAAATGATTAATGAGGAATGGGGCATTCCTACTGAAATCATCCTAATTCAGTGGCCACTCTTAGCACTACTTATGAAGGGTCAGCTAGATATTTTGAGTCTTCTGACACAATATTAAATGCACAATATCACCAAGATACATTCTAGTTTTTTTAAAAAGTGTTTTAGTTAAGCCAAATCTTTGGGATTTTATAATCTTTGAGTTATCATAAACACAGGAAATAGAGAAACTTGCTAAAGTCATCAAAAGAAAATAATTTGACCTAGTCTCATCTACAAGTCAGTGGTGTGAAGAAAGGGTCTCAGTTAGATGAAAAGAGAATTAAGAGCTAGTTAAGCAATTTAAAAGACCAAATATAAATGCAGAGTCTTGGCCTGGGATATTTTTGACAATTTGTATGCCAAGGCTGTTTGAAGGACAATGAGAGAAATCTGAATAAAATCTGAATTTTACATTATGTGAGGGGCACGTAGGTGGCTCAGTTGGTTGGGCCTCTGACTCTTTCTTCCATTTTGAGTTTGTTTTTGTGTATGGTGTAAGAAAGTGGTCCAGGTTCATTTTTCTGCGTGTTGCTGTCCAGTTTTCCCAGCACCACTTGCTGAAGAGACTGTCTTTATTCCATTGGATATTCTTTCCTGCTTTGTCAAAGATTAATTGGCCATACATTTGTGGGTCCATTTCTGGGTTCTCTATTCTGTTTCATTGATCTAAGCATCTGTTTTTGTGCCAGGGCCTCTGACTCTTGATTTGGGCTCAGATCATATCTCGCTGTTCATGAGTTCAAGCCTCCAGTCAGACTGTGCGCTGGCAGCTCAGAGGCTGCTCAGGATTCTCTGTCTCCTTCTCTCTCTTTCTGCTCCTCCCCTTCTCATGCCCACCATCTGTCTGTCTCTCTGTCTCTCTCAAAAGTAAATATGTTTTAAAGATATAATAAATAAATACATAATGTGAATAGACACTTATTGAGTAGGTGGATATCACTGATGGAGAAAAAACAAGTTGCAAAACAATGTATAGGATGGAAACATTTCAGCAAAAGAGTATCTGTATATGTATGTGCATTCGTAGGAAAAGATCTGGAACTGTAATTCTAAGGGATTAATAATGATAAACTTTGCACAGTGGAAAATGATGTTATTATGCTTGTTTGTATTTTCTAATTTTTAAAAAATTTTTAAATGTTTTATTTATTTTTGAGAGAGAGAGAGAGAGACACCATGAGCAGGGAAGGGTCAGAGAGAGAGAGAGGGAGACACAGAATCTGAAGACAGGCTCCAGGCTCTGAGCTGTCAGTACAGAACCCAATGCAGGGCTTGAACCCACGAACCATGAGATCATGACCTGAGCTGAAGTCGGAGGCTCAACCCACTGAGCCACTCAGGCACCCCTGTATTTTCTAATTTTCTAAACATACAAACATAAAATTATATTCTTAAAAATTAATAAACTTCAGAACAAAAATTGGAGTGTAAGCATTATTTTAGTTAACTAGTAACATTGAATATTGTAAATATGATGGAATAGATTTTCTGAGGGGAAAAAAACTCTACCATTAAAAACACCTAGTCATAATGGAAATGATATTACATTTTAAATATAGCCAAGTTGAAAAATCACAAGAATATTTAGAAATGAGAGCTAAAGCAATGATAGAGTGACAAAGTATTTATGACATGAAAGTAGTTGCCCATTTTTGAAATCTAGACATGTGGGAACCCAAATCTGAGACACAAGACTTGGAGCACAGAGAATAATTGCTTATACTGGGTGCCTAAGTCTAGCCCAACAAGTAGACAAGGTTATGAACCCTAAAGAAGTTAGCCATACCCAGAACCTAGATGACTGAGATCTACCAAGAATAAGAAATGTGGCCTTGTTGCCCATGGAGTAGAGGCTCATTCCCAGAACTTAAAGGCCAGGGACAACAATCAGAAGACACAGGGCCTTGACACCCTGGGGGTAGGTAACCCTAATGGAAGACATGGAATTCTCATCATCTGAGCCTGAATAACTAGATTCAGACAAGTAGTTTAGACAGCTTTAATGACTTGGTAATAGTTATCCCTACTTGGAACAGGAACCTGAGATCCAACCAAAAGGGGACATGGCCTTTGTGCCTAGGGATAGTAGAACATACTCAGAATATGCAGACTGGTTTCCAACAACTAGAGGAGACAAGGTCTCAATGCCCTGAAAATACGCGCCCATATTTGGAAACTCAGCTCATAAAATCAAACAGGGGAGACCAAGTCTCAGAGCCTTAAGAGTAATGGTCAACTCGCAGAATATACATTGGGAATCCAAAAGTCAGAGGGGTATATACCTCTGCCAGGATATTTTTCCATGATCAGAACTTAAGATATAACAAGCAGAGAACTTTGTGCCCTAGGTGTACTTACCAACTCTCAAATTCTAGAGACCTGGGATCCATAAAACAGAATATATGAGACTTTCTTGCCTGGGGAAGAAATATTGAAAATATAAAAACCTGGAACCCAACAAGGAGAGGACACGAGGCCCTGGTACCCTGGGAATTGTTGTCCATGTTCTGCTCAGAGATCCATAGTGTGACAAACAAAGGAGACAGCTTGATGCCCTTGCAAGAGTTTTCTAAATCATAGAAGTGAGATCCATCAAGGAGAAGTGACAAGGCTTTGATGCCCTAGGAGTAGGTTCTCATTCTTAGAAGAAATTAGAAAACACACAGAGGATATAGTGTTTGATGCCCTGGGAATCATTGCTTATAATCTGAACCTGGAGGCCTGAATTCCTTCAAGCAGAGTAGCCAGGGGCTTTGTGCCCTGGGAACAGTTGCTTACGCTCAGATCATTGAGATTGACAGTTCGTTCAGGAAAAAAGACAAAGCCATGGGTGCCTTTGGTGTTGTTGAGACTTAGACTCCAACAAGCAAAGGAAGCTATGCCTCTGTGCCTGGAGATCATTTTCCCATAATTAGAATTTAAAAATAAGATAATCCAACAAACAGAGGAAAATCAATCTAGTGTTTTCTACCAAACAGAGGATTTAATGTCTTGATGTCCTACATATAGTTGCCCAACCTCAGAGCCTAGACATTCTGGATTTAATACAAAGAGGAGATAAGGCTTTCTTGCCTAAAGAATATGTGTCCATAATTAGATCCTAGACACAGAGATTTGCAAGAAGAGTAGAAGAGTAAAAGAAGCCCTCCATGTTTACTATAGACTAAATATTGATGTCCCCTCTAATTCATATGTTGAAATTAATTCAATCTCTAGGTTTCTAGTAAGAGCAATTACTCCCAGAATATAAAAGCCTTGTTTTCTCTGTGTGCTGAATCAAGTTACAGGTTCTGAGTATGAGCCAAGTACTCCCATTACCAAATGTGATGATATTAGGACACGGGGCCTTTGGGAGTTGCTTCGCCTCTAAGATTGGAGCCCTTATGAATGGGATTAGTACTCTAGTAAAAGAGACCCCAAAGCGCTCCCTAGCTCCTTCCACCATGTGAGGACACAGTGAAAAGGCAGCCAAACATAAGGAAATGGGCATTGAATCTTCCAGTACCTTGGTCTTTAACTTCTAGCTTTGAGACTATGAAAATAAATTTCTGTTGTCTATAAGCCATACAGTTTATACAAGCAGAGATTTTTTTTTGTTAAAACAACCAAAACAAAGACACTATTGATGCTTATATTCAAAACCTACAGATTTTGGATCCAGGAAGCAAGGGCAACAAGTACGTGCTGCTATGACAGATTGCTTTTCCTTAGAACTTAGAAACACGGAATCTAACAAAAAAGTTGACAAGGCCTTGTCCAGTGAAGAATTGCCAATAGTCAGATCCCAGACACCAGAAAAATACTAAGCAAAGGAGACAACACTTGGTACCTAGGAATACTTGTTTATACTCAGAACCTATAACTTGGAATTGAACAAACAGAGGAAACAAGGCCTTTATGTCATGGAAGTAATTGCCCTTACTGAAACCTAGAGGGTTGAAATAGCACAAGCCTTAACTGTGATCCCCAAAGGAACAACTAAAAATTAACTGAAAATGATATGGTAAAAGAAATGACAAGGAAATTATAATGGCACACTAGAAAATGTTTATTTAACACAAAATGCCAATAATAGAGGAATAGAATAACATAAAGGACATAAGACATGTCAAAAATAGCAAAATCAAAGACATAACTCTTACCTTATCAATAATTACACTAAATATAAACAGATTAAACTCTCCAATTTAAAGGTAAACACCAAATGAATGGATTTATTTTTTTTTAATATTTTTATTTATTTCTAGGAGAGAGAGAGAGAGAGACAGTGTGAGCAGGGGAGGGTGAGAGAGAGAGGGAGACACAGACTCTGAAACAGTCTCCAGGCTCTGAGCTGGCAGTCAGCACAGAGCCCGACGCGGGGCTCAAACCCACGAACCGCGAGATCATGACCTAAGCTAAAGTCGGACGCTTAACCGACTAAGCCACCCAGGCGCCCCGAGCTGAATGGATTTAAAAGGGGGAAAAAAGCCCACATGATACAGCACTATACTATCTGTAAGAGATACACTTTCAATTCAAAATCAAAAATAGGTTGGGGCACCTGGGTTACTGAGTCAGTTAAGCATCCAACCTCAGCTCAGGTCATGGTCTCACTGTTCATGGGTTCAAGCACTGCATTGGGCTCTCTGGTGACACCTCAGAGCCTGGAGCCTTCTTGGATTCTGTGTCTCCCTCCCTCTCTACCCCTCCCCCACTTGCACTCTATCTCTCTCTCAAAAATGAATGTTAAAAAAAATAGGTTGAAAGTAAAAAGAAGCAAAAAATTACATCATGCATACAATATCAGAGAAAATAAACTTTAAATCAAAAAGTTTCTAAGAGATAAATGATATTTCATACTAATAAAATGTTCAACATGGCAAAAAGATATAACATAGTTATAAACATTATGTACTTAATAACAGGTCATCAAAATATATGAAGCAAAAATGAACAGAATTAAAGGGAAAAATAGACAATTCAAAGTAATTTTTGGAGACTTGAATTTATCACTTTCAATAATGGATAGAACAACTAGGCAGAAGATCAATAAGGGAATAGAAGACTTTACAGCACTATAAACGAAAAGACTTAACAGGCATCTATTGAACATTCCACCCAACAACAACAGCAACACAAATATTCTTCCTTAGTGCACATGACACATTTCCCTCGATAGACCATATGTTAGGTCATTAAAGAAGAATCAATAAAGTGAAAAGGATTGAAATTAAATCAAGTAATTTCAATTCTACTGAAATTACAAAATAATAGAAGGAAATTTGGTAAGTCAAAAATATGTGGAAATTTGTTAAGAATGGAAAACACATTCTTAATAAATGAGTCATAGAAAAAATCAGAAGGAAAATTCTAAAACAGAGAAAAATGAAAATGAAAACACAAAATACCAAAATTTATGGGATTCAGAAAAAGCAATGATTATAGGGAAATTTACCATTTATTCACATGATAATTGTGAATGCCTACATTTAAAAAAGAAGAGGGGCATCTGGGTGCTTGGTCATTTAAGCACTTGACTTTACTTTAGGTCATGATTTCACTGTTCTGTGAGCTCAAGCCCCACATCAGGCTTTGTGCTGGCAGCTCAGAGCCTGGAGCCTACTTCAGATTCTGTGTCTCCCTCTCTCTCTCTCTGCCCCTTCCTCACTTGCACCCTGCTTCTCTCTCTCTCTCTCAAAAATAAATAAACATTAAAATTTTTAAAAATAAATAAAATAAGCATATAGGAATGCTGATGCATAGGGGCACATGTACCCCAATGTTCATAGCAGCACTTTCAACAATAGCCAAATCATGGAAAGAGCATAAATGTCCATCAACGGACGAATGGATCAAGAAGATATGGTTTATCTATACAATGGAATACTACATGGCAGTGAGAAAGAATGAAAGCTGGCCATATGTAGCAACATGGATGGAACTCGAGGATGTTATGCTAAGTGAAATAAGTCGGGTAGAGAAGGACAGATACCATATGTTTTCACTTATAAGTGGAACAGGAGAAACTTAACAAAGGACCATGGGGGAGGGGAAGGGGAAAAATAGTTGGGGAGAGGGAGGGAGGCAAACCATGAGAGACTCTTGAATAGTGAGAACAAACTGAGGGCTGATGAGGGTGGGGGAGAGGGGAAGGGGTTGATGGGCATGGAGGAGGGCACTTGTGGGGATGAGCACTGGGTGTTATATGGAAACCAACTTGACAATAAACTATAAAAGAAAAAAAAGAAAGAAAATAAATAAAAAGAATAAAGACCTCAAATAAATAAAGTAAGCTTCCAACTTAAAAACTAGAAAAAGAACAAACTAAAGAAGACCAAACTAAACCCAAAGCAAGCAGAATAATAAAGATTAGAGTGGAAATAAGTTAAATAGAGAATAGAAAATCAATAGAAAAAGTCACAAAACTAAAAGTTTAGTCTTTGAAAGGAGCAACAAAATTGGCAAGCCTTTCATTAGACCAACAAAAAAACAGAGGACTCAACTTACTAAAATCAGAAATATATGTAGGGATATTAATTTGCCAACCTTACAGAAATAAAAGGGATTATATGAGAATACTATGAATAATTACTTATCAACAAATTAGATAATCTAGATGGAATGGAGAAATTCATAGAAAGACAAAAATACCAAAACTGACTCAAGAGGAAATAGAAAATATGAATAAGTCTATAAAAAGTAAAGAGGATTGATTAATATTTAAAAAACTTCCAACAGACATAAGATCTAAACCAGATGGCTTCATTGTTGAATGCCACCAAACATTTGAAAAATTAACACCATATGTGGAAACTAATTTGACAATAAACTATTTGTAAAAAAAAAAAAAAGAAAAAAGAAAAATTAACACCAACTCTTCACAAATTCTTTCACAAAATACAAGTGGGAACATTTCCCAATTCATTCTATGAGTTCAGTATTACTCCAATACCCAAACCAGACAAAGACATCATAAGAAAACCACAAACCAGTATCCTTTATAAATATAGATACAAACATTCTCAACAAAATACAAGCAAACCAAATCCAGCTATACATAAAAAGGACTATACATTTTGACCAAGTGGGATTTATCCCAGCTATTCAAGGCTGTTTCAACATATGATATTTAATCCACATAAAAATCATTTAATAGGAAAAGAAGGAAATGCATAATTATCTCAGTAGTCAGAAAAAGAATTTGATAAAACCTAACACCCATTCATGATTTTTTTTTAATTCTCTCAACAAGTTAGAAATATAAGGGAACTTCCTCAATCTGGCAAAGGGCATCTACAAAAAATTTGCCAACATACTTAATTGAAAGACTGAAAGCTTTCAGCCTAGGATGAAGAATAAGGTAAGGATGTCTGTTCTTGCTACAAACAAATTCAACATGAGTTTCTAGGCAGGGCAATTAGGCATGAAAAAGGAATGAAAGGCAACTTTCATTTTTCAATGAAAAAGGAAGAAGTAAAACTTCTTTTCAGATGGCATGAGCTTTATGTAGAAAACCTTAAGGAGTCTAATAAAAATTTATTAGAGGTAAGAAACAAGTTCATTGAGGGGCACCTGAGTGGCTCAGTTGGTTAAGTGTCCAACTTCAGCTCAGGTCATGATCTCACAGTTGGTAGGTCAAGCCCTGCATCAGGCTCTGTGCTGACAGCTAGCTCAGAGCCTAGAGCCTGTTTCAGATTCTGTGTCTCCCTCTCTCTCTAACCCTCCCCTGCTCATGCTGTCTCTCTCTCAGAAATAAATTTTAAAAAATTAAAAATTAAAAAAAAGAAAAAAGAAACAAGTTCATTGAGGTTGCAGGATACAAGACCGATATTGATAACCTATTGAATTTCCATAAATTAGTTACAAACAATTAAAAAGTGAAATTAAAGGACAATTACATTTATAAGAGCATCAGTTGTCTGAGGGTGGCACCAAGACACTCTCTGGCCTGGTTTCCCCCACAGACCTGCCAGAGAAGTAGGCCGTAGTGAGTTCTCAGCAGCCAATCCTCCCAACAGCTGTGGGAAATTGGTAGCGCATTCACTACACCAGGGGGCAGCAAATTGCAAGTTTGGTAAATTATACAATACACCTGGGAGCCCCAAATTTTTCCTGAAGAGTCAGATAGGAAATATTTTAGGCTTAGCTGGCCATCTGGGTCTCTGCAACAACTACTCAACTCTGCGCTTGTAGCCTGAAAGTAATTATAAACAGTAAAGTACATAAAGGGATGGGTGTTTATATTCTATCAAAGCTTTATTTGAAAAGACTGGGTGCCAGATTTGGCCTGTTGGCTGTAGTTTTCCAGTGCTTTCACTACCCCTCAGATATAAAGTTCTAAAGCAAAGAGAGAAAGCAAAAGAGTAGTTCCACTAGGGTGGGAGGAGGTGGCTGAGACAGGAGCAGGCAGGTTCTTCTGGGCTTTTGACAACCATGTTAGGTAGGTCTTGAACTGGTCAGTGCTTACCTGGGAATTGACTTTATAATATGTTGTTCCACTATGCCTTTGTTTTATGTACTTTTCCAAATGTGTTATATTTCACAATAAACAATATAAAAACAAAAAGAACTGATAGCTATGCACAATCAAAGACATTTAAATTTCATTCTCCACAAAGAATTCTTTCTTCTCCTTACTTAGTTACCTCTAGAAATGCTGAGAAAATTTGGAGGTGAGAGATTTTTCCAAAAGAAATATTAATGGATCTAACTTAAAACCTCATTTTCAATTTACCCATTTCACCCAAAATATATTTATCTTTCTGTTACTAAAACCTTAAACCCCACCCCCCATGCCTCACATTGCACTTAAAATCTAATCTGTTTGCCGTGACCTCCAAACAGGCTATTGCTAGCATTTATGGAGTCTCCAGTTTGTATAAAATGCATAATGAATGTGTTGATTTAGAATAGATATTTCCAAGGCTCTTTTTAGCTCTAGAAATCTATTATTCACTAGTTGGTTTGTGGGCCACTATTTCTGAGTGTGGTTGGAAATTATAGAGTAGGTGCCTAAGACTGACCTAGACCTGCATCCAGAAAAGCTTTATGTCTTTCAAGGTCACACCTGCTGGGCCTCTGCTCCATTCAGTCCTGCTTGTAGATAGTTGACTCAGCCCAGAGTTCCACACCCCCAAGCCCTCCTCTCAAACAGGCATAAGTGTTCTTTAGGATGGAGACAAACACTGCCTTCTCAAGGTCACTTGGCTCTACCACATGCCTGGAAGGTTTTACCGGGGAATCTCACCCTAATTACAAGACCTGGAAGGTCAAAGACTCTAACCAAAGGGCTGCCTTCGAAAAAGGATCTTCAGGGTGCTTGGGTGGCTTAGTCGGTTGAATGTCTGACTTCGGCTCATGTCATGATCTTGCAGTTCCTGAGTTTGAGCCCTGCATCAGGCTCTGTGCTAACAGCTCAGAGCCTGGAGCCTGCTTCAGATTCTGTGTCTCCCTCTGTCTTTGTCCCCCCCCCCCC